>NC_058087.1:137255560-137405560 GCF_014858855.1 Bufo gargarizans | reverse complement strand
CTTGACATCATTTGCTATGTGGTAAAACTGACCAGTTAGCGTCATCCTCTGGATCAGTGCGATTACAGCGATACCACATTTAGGCCTCTTTCACACGAGCATTATGAATTCACTGAGGGTTTTTTCCATGCGGTGCAGTCAGTTTTTGATGCATTTTTCACACCCGTAAAAAAAACCCATAAAAACTGAAGAATAACAATCTACATCTCCTAGCGATCATGAGTAAAAAACACATTGTATCCGGATGCAATCTGTTTTTTTCACTGAAGCCCCATTCACTTCTATGGAACCAGAGCTCAGGAAAAATGCAGAATATAGAAAGTGCTGCGCTTTTTTTTCCTGAACTCAGAAACGATGCGTGAAAACAACGCTCATGTGCACAGACCTATTGAAATGAATGGGTCCGGATTCAGTCCGGATGCTATGCGTTTGCTTCACACTTTGCACCCGGACGGAAAACTTGCTCATGGTAATGAGGCCCTATGGTACCTGCACACAGTGTGGTACAGATTTGCGAGGCAGAAAATCCGCAAGAAATTTGCACAAAAAAGTATATAAATCCACACTATTTACTGCAGTTTTGGTACTTTTTTTGTGCAGTATATATGTGGTTTTTGTTGCGGATTTTCTATTTATATGTAAATTGTATGAGACGCACAGGAGTGAATGTGACCACGGGCGGAGGTGCTCACAGTAAAGAGGATTCGCCCCTCCTCTGACAAATTGAGATACTGAGATAGACAATACTGGGCACTCTCTCTATAAGTAGAACCATGCGAAAAACAGGTATATATGGTGATAAATTATTTATTATCATATACAATTTATATAAAGATTACATTCAATTTATTACTTAAAAATATGGATGTATAAAATATTAGCTTAAAATACCCAATTAATACATATAAGATAGTGGAACTACCTAAAACCATAACTAGGCATCAGTGCAACAATATATTACATACAGATATACGAATAAATGGTAAAACGTCAATGCAACATAAGGTGTTCTCCACTCTGCAACTTATAGCAGTTAGGTCCCAATAATGGCTAGACTAGTGGAAAAATAGGAGTATTCTTGGGGTCTAATTGTGTCCTCTGTATTCACTTCCCAAGTGTATCCCAATCTCTTAGTAAGAGCAAAGTTCCTGGATCTTTATGTAGATGAATCACAGTGAGTTTTTAGAGCGGCGTCCCGCTATTACTCACTGCTTGATGTCTGCTGGTGAAGCTCCGGTCCACTGTAAGTATAGAGATTCTCTCACAGGTTGCTGCTGTCGCCGGTCTAGGCTTCTCTGGGCACCGCTCCGTTACGCTGAAGAGCCGGTGTCCTCCGAGAACCTAGTCGCCTGCTACCGCTCTGGATTTGGACTGCAGTTGCGGTCTGTGATGTCCTTTTGCTGTGGTCTTAGTTATCCAGCGTTCCAGGTCTTAGACTAAGACCACAGCAAAAGGACATCACAGACCGCAACTGCAGTCCAAATCCAGAGCGGTAGCAGGCGACTAGGTTCTCGGAGGACACCGGCTCTTCAGCGTAACGGAGCGGTGCCCAGAGAAGCCTAGACCGGCGACAGCAGCAACCTATGAGAGAATCTCTATACTTACAGTGGACCAGGGCTTCACCAGCAGACATCAAGCAGTGAGTAATAGCGGGACGCCGCTCTAAAAACTCACTGTGATTCATCTACATAAAGATCCAGGAACTTTGCTCTTACTAAGAGATTGGGATACACTTGGGAAGTGAATACAGAGGACACAATTAGACCCCAAGTATACTCCTATTTTTCCACTAGTCTAGCCATTATTGGGACCTAACTGCTATAAGTTGCAGAGTGGAGAACACCTTATGTTGCATTGACGTTTTACTATTTATTCGTATATCTGTATGTAATATATTGTTGCACTGATGCCTATTTATGGTTTTAGGTAGTTCCACTATCTTATATGTATTAATTGGGTATTTTAAGCTAATATTTTATACATCCATATTTTTAAGTAATAAATTGAATGTAATCTTTATATTAATTGTATATGATAATAAATAATTTATCACCATATATACCTGTTTTTCGCATGGTTCTACTTATAGAGAGAGTGCCCAGTATTGTCTATCTCAGGATTTTCTATTTATGTTAACAACCCGATTGAAGTTTATGGAACAATCACTGTACAGAAGCTGCCGAATCGCACAGGCAATTGACCTGCTGCAAATTTTAAAATCCACACAACAGGTAAATTTCCACAACTAAGAAAAAAGCAAAGTGTACATGAGATTAGTCAAATCTCATTCACTTTGCTGTTAATGTATTACGGTGCAATTTGTCTGGATGAAAATCTGCATAGAAAAACCACATGAAATCTGCATCAGCCTTAGGCCTCTTTCACATGAGCATATTGAAATCCATCAGTATTCCGGCTCTGGATTACACACGGATTACTGATGATATACCATCAGTATTGCTTCAGGATTTCATCAGGATTTACACGTGTATTCTTTCCTCCCTGCATTTTTGATGCACTCCCATAGACTGTAATGTGTGTAATTGGAAACAAACAAGCACAAAACTCGACATGCTGCAGATTTCAATAACTGACGGAAATTATACGCCCAATAGCTCTATTCATTAACATTAGCTTTAACATTGTTTTTGACAACAAATATACCAGGAGAGCTGACACGTATGTACCGGAAAAATCTGAAGGGGCTATGGTGCCCCTTCTTGCTGCTGATCAACAAGGCTTTGGGGGTTTAGAACCCCACTGTTCACATAATGATGTCCCCGGCTTCTCTTTCATACCTCCTAACCCAGGTCTGGCGCCTGAGGAGACTACAGTGCTTCAGAGGCCTGGCACCTGAGGAGACTACAGCCCTTCAGAGGCCTGGCGCCTAAAAAGACTATAGCGCTTCAGAGGCCTGGCGCCTAAAAAGACTATAGCGCTTCAGAGGCCTGGCGCCTGAAGAGACTACAGCGCTTCAGAGGCCTGGCGCCTGAAGAGACTACAGCGCTTCAGAGGCCTGGCGCCTGAAGAGACTACAGCGCTTCAGAGGCCTGGCGCCTGAAGAGACTACAGCGCTTCAGAGCCCTGGCGCCTGAAGAGACTACAGCGCTTCAGAGGCCTGGCGCCTGAAGAGACTACAGCGCTTCAGAGGCCTGGCGCCTGAAGAGACTACAGCGCTTCAGAGGCCTGGCGCCTGAAGAGACTACAGCGCTTCAGAGGCCTGGCGCCTGAAGAGACTACAGCGCTTCAGAGGCCTGGCGCCTGAAGAGACTACAGCGCTTCAGAGGCCTGGCGCCTGAAGAGACTACAGCGCTTCAGAGGCCTGGCGCCTGAAGAGACTACTGGCGCCTTTATAGAGCCCCTTCTTGCTGCTGATCGGCAAGACTTTGTCTACTCTAGGACTTGACTCAGGGACGAACTTTACCACCACGCAAACCAATTAAATGCTTAGGCCCTGTTGGCTGAAAAAAACAAACAAAAAAAAAACACTAAGCTAGCGCCTGCGCAGCCAGTTCAGCTACACAGGGGCCCAGTGGTGAAGAGGAGCAGAAGTGCCCAGGCTTGACTGCCAAGCTTCGAGTAGGGTTGACAGAGGCAAAGCTCAAAAGGCATAGCTTTGCTTGGGACCCCAGAAATGCCAAATTCGTCCCTGACCGTAGTCTCCTGATGTCTCCTTTAAAAATTGCATAAGAAGGCAAGGAGGTGTCAGGCATCGTTTTAGTTCATTGGCATAAAAAAAAATAAAGCTGTGATGTCCTAAAAATATGTAGAACGTACCCTTTTTTGTATTTTTATTTTTAAAAGGGGTTATCCTATCCCTTAAAAAAAAAAGCTGAAAATGTCTATAAAATATAGAAAAATAAATCAACATCCACATTTCCAGTCCCTCGCCACTCCAGCGGAAGTTCCCCCCCAGTTTCCTTTACAAACAGCCATGTCAATCAGTGGCCTCAGCTCCCATTGGTGAGTGGTGGTCTAAGTTGTATGGCATGTGACTGTTTAGGCCACTGATTGCAGTCTTGTGCCAGCCGCTTATAAATAAAGATGGGGGAGACCACCACCACGTGCCTGCATCGGATTGGTAGGGGATTGAAGAGGCTTAAAAAACAAACAAAAAACAAACAAAAAAAAAAAAACGAACTTTGACCTTAACATCAGCCTGTCCCTTTAACAGTGAGTTCCACAGCACTCCACCCCCTTGACAGTGACCTCCACAGGGACCATACGTTACAGTCCCCTTAACTGTGACCTCCACCATTCCCGACCCCCTTAACAGAGAGACCTCCAAAGCGGCTGCCTCTTTAACAGCGACTGCCACAGTCCTCTCCTCCCTTAACAGTGACCTCCACAGAACCCGTCCCTTTAATGGTGACCTCCACTGCGGCCTGCCCCCTTAACAATAACATGCACAGCACCCTCCCTTTTAACAGTAACCTCCACAGCAGCCGCCCCTTTATTAGTGACCTCCACAGTACGCCGTCTCCTTAACAGTGATTTCCACATTCCCAGCCCCCTTAACAGTAACCTCCACAGTCCCTGCCCCTTTAACAGTGACCTCCACAACTGCCGGCCCTTTATTTGTGACCTCCAAAGTACCCAGTCTCGTTAACAGCGATTTCCACAATAACCCGCTCCCTTAACAGTGACCTCCACAGAGCTCGTTACCTAAAAATGTGACCTCCACAAGACCACAACACCCCGCTCCTTAACACTGGCCTCCATAGCGGACAGTCCCCTTAACTGTGACCTCCACGGTTCCCTGCCCCTTAACAGATTTCCACAGCTCCCGCCCCTTAACATTGACCTCCACAGCAGTCGCCCTTTATTAGTGACCTCCACAGTACCCCATCTCCTTAAGTGATTTCCACAACACCACGCCCCCTTAACAGTGGCAATCTGCCCCTTAACACTGACCTCCTCAGCAGCCTGCCCTCTTAACTGTGACCTCCACAACCCTCCACTCCCTTAACAGTGTCATCCACAGCACCCTGCCCCTTTAAAGCTGACCTACAGCAGTGAAGAAAAATGGCTGGGTTGTTATGGAAATCTGGTGTAAAACTGTGTGTATGTGGAGACTAAGGGCCTGCCCGCTTCTACTGGCGGATAAGGATCATGTGACTGTGTGTATGACAGTTGGCATATGAGGAGGAAGACCTGCAGGCTTCTATTGGCTAATTATTTGGGGGGGGGGGGGGAGGGAATATCTCAGGAACGGTACGTGCTACAGAGCCGAGACCCAGTCTAAAACCTTCCCGGACACCTGATGTACCTGGGTGCCAAATTCCGTGATTGTAAATACATACACTCAGCTTTATAGAGTATAAAATATATATATATATATATATATATATATACATACATACATACATACATACACATACACACACACACACACAGTTGTGTTCAAAATAATAGCAGTCAGACATCACTAACCTGATCAATCACTGTTTTTGGTAGAAATTATATTTCTACAGGGCAAATAATTTACTAGCAGGTGTAGTAGAGTAATAGAAATCCAACAGACCCAACAGTCATGACATGCATGCTGCTGATTATGTGTAATTGAATCACTAATTTAAAGGGGCATGTTCAAAATAATAGCAGTGTGGAGTTCAATGAGTGAGGACATTCATTCTTTGAAAAACAGGTGGAAATTATTGCCCTCATTTAAGGAAGGAAGGCAACAAATGTTGTACATGCTGGTTACAGTGCATTTCTCTCAGAAATTCTGAGGAATATGGGTCGTTCCAGACATTGTTCAGAAGAACAGCGTACCTTGATTAAAAAGTTGATTGGAAAGGGGAAAACATATAAAGAAGTGCAGAAAATGATAGGCTGCTCGGCTAAAATGATCGCAAATGCTTTAAAATGGCAACCAAAACCTGAAAGATGTGGAAGAAAGCGAAAAACTACCATTCGAATGGATAGAAGAATAGCCAAAATGGCAAGGACTCAGCCAACAATCAGCTCCAGGAAGATCAAAGAAGGTCTAAAGTTACCTCTGAGTACTGTTACTATTAGAAGACGCCTATGTGAAGCCAAGCTATCTGCAAGAAGCTCCCGCAAAGTCCCACTGGTGAAAAAAAGACATGTGATGAAGACGTTACAATTTGCCAAAGAGCACATTGACGGCCTAAAGAGAAATGGCGCAACATTTTGTGGACCGATGAAAGTAAGATTGTTCTTTTTGGGTCAAGTGGCCGGAGACAGTTTGTCAGACGACCCCCAAACACTGAATTCAAGCCACAGTACACTGAAGACAGTGAAGCATGGTGGCGCAAGCATCACAATATGGGGATGTTTCTCATACTATGGTGTTGGGCCTATTTATCGCAGACCAGGGATCATGGATCAGTTTGAATACATCTGAATACTTGAAGAGGTCATGCCACCTTATGCTGAAGAGGAAATGCCCTTGAAATGGGTGTTCCAACAAGACAACGACCCCAAACACACCAGTAAACGTGCAACATCTTGGTTCCAGACCAACAAGATTGACTGTTATGGAGTGGCCAGCCCAATCCCCGGATCTTAATCCAATAGAAAACTTGTGGGGTGACATCAAAAATGCTGAGGCAAAACCAAGAAATAGAGAAGAACTGTGGCATGTAGTCCAATCATCCTGGGCTGGAATATCTGTTCACAGGGGCCAGAAGTTGGTTGACTCCATGAAACACAGATGTACAGCAGTTCTCAGAAACAGCGGTTATACAACTAAATATTAGTGAAGTGATTCAAAGGAAAGCAAAATCTTCAAACATTTTTCAGTTTATATAGTGAATGTTTGAGTTTGTAAAGAAGAATACACAAACTGCTATTTTTTTTAAGTCTAATATTCACTTATCTTAAAAAATTTTTTTAGAGGAACAACACAAATATTATATATTTTTCTTCATGTTTTCATTTGGAATAGAATGTGTAGTGTTCCCAATGCATTTGTGTGTATGGAAATAAAAGCTATTAGAAGAATTTTGAGCTTTATTGACTTTTTAAACACACTGCTATTATTTTGAACACAACTGTGCGCGTGTGTATATATATAATAATATATTTATATACACACATACATACACAGTACAGACCATAAGTTTGGACACACCTTCTCATTCAAAGAGTTTTCTTTATTTTCATGACTATGAAAATTGTAGATTCACACTGAAGGCATCAAAACTATGAATTAACACATGTGGAATTATATACATAACAAAAAAGTGTGAAACAACTGAAAATATGTCATATTCTAGGTTCTTCAAAGTAGCCACCTTTTGCTTTGATTACTGCTTTACACACTCTTGGCATTCTCTTGATGAGCTTCAAGGGGTAGTCACCTGAAATGCTCTTCCAACAGTCTTGAAGGAGTTCCCAGAGATGCTTAGCACTTGTTGGCCCTTTTGCCTTCACTCTGCGGTCCAGCTCACCCCAAACCATCTCGATTGGGTTCAGGTCCGGTGACTGTGGAGGCCAGGTCATCTGGCGCAGCACCCCATCACTCTCCTTCATGGTCAAATAGCCCTTACACAGCCTGGAGGTGTGTTTGGGGTCATTGTCCTGTTGAAAAATAAATGATGGTCCAACTAAACGCAAACCGGATGGAATAGCATGCCGCTGCAAGATGCTGTGGTAGCCATGCTGGTTCAGTATGCCTTCAATTTTGAATAAATCTCCAACAGTGTCACCAGCAAAGCACCCCCACACCATCTCCTCCATGCTTCACGGTGGGAACCAGGCATGTAGAGTCCATCCGTTCACCTTTTCTGCGTCGCACAAAGACACGGTGGTTGGAACCAAAGATCTCAAATTTGGACTCATCAGACCAAAGCACAGATTTCTACTGGTCTAATGTCCATTCCTTGTGTTCTTTAGCCCAAACAAGTCTCTTCTGCTTGTTGCCTGTCCTTAGCGGTGGTTTCCTAGCAGATATTCTACCATGAAGGCCTGATTCACACAGTCTCCTCTTAACAGTTGTTCTAGAGATGTGTCTGCTGCTAGAACTCTGTGTGGCACTGACCTGGTCTCTAATCTGAACTGCTGTTAACCTGCGATTTCTGAGGCTGGTGACTCGGATGAACTTATCCTCCGCAGCAGAGTTGACTCTTGGTCTTCCTTTCCTGGGGCGGTCCGCATGTGAGCCAGTTTCTTTGTAGCGCTTGATGGTTTTTGTGACTGCACTTGGGGACACTTTTAAAGTTTTCCCAATTTTTCAGACTGACTGACCTTAATTTCTTAAAGTAATGATGGCCACTAGTTTTTCTTTACTTAGCTGCTTTTTTCTTGCCATAATACAAATTCTAACAGTCTATTCAGTAGGACTAACAGCTGTGTATCCACCTGACTTCTCCACAATGCAACTGATGGTCCCAACCCCATTTATAAGGCAAGAAATCCCACTTATTAAACCTGACAGGGCACACCTGTGAAGTGAAAACCATTTCAGATGACTACCTCTCGAAGCTCATCAAGAGAATGCCAAGAGTGTGCAAAGCAGTAATCAAAGCAAAAGGTGGCTACTTTGAAGAACCTAGAATATGACATATTTTCAGTTGTTTCACACTTTTTTGTTATGTATATCATTCCACATGTGTTAATTCATAGTTTTGATGCCTTCAGTGTGAATCTACAATTTTCATAGTCATGAAAATAAAGAAAGCTCTGAGAAGGTGTGTCCAAACTTTTGGTCTGTACTGTATATATATATATATATATATATATATATATATATATATATATATATATATTTTTTTTTTTTTATATGCTGCTGACAATTTTTTTTCAAAGGTCCGACAATACCTTTAATGTGCGGGTAAAATAAATATAAAAAAAATGAGCACTCCTCCGATGTATGAAACAGGGTTGACTGTTTATTTGATAAAACATTTAACAATTAATAAAAAATTCATACCACATGCATTTTGCACATAAAAGGCATTTGCACATTCACTCAATCAAGCTTCTCTTCAACCATTTATAACAGTGTAGCCTTTTTTTTTTTGCTTCTGCTTTAAAGAGGACCTGTCCCCCTCTACCGACATGTCCGTTTTAGTAACTACTTGCATCCCTCATGTAATAACAATTCTGAAGCATCTATTGTTATGACTGTATGTTACGCCATTCCTTTATTATTTCTATAATAAATTCTGAATTAATTGCTAGCAGTTTGCAATGAAGGAGTTACCAGTTTTGGGTGTGTCACTGCTCAGTCTGACACTAGCAGCACAGATTGGATAGTGTCAGACTGTGCAGGGAACCTCCCCCAACTGGTAACACCCAGCTGGACCTTTACTGCAAACTGCTAGTGAGTCGGTTAAAACCTCTAGGAATGGCACAACATAGAGAAATAGGAATAGATGCTCCAGAATTGTTATTACAAGGGGCACGCCATTAGTCGCTAAAACAGACATGTCAGGAGGGGGTTACAGTGAGTGTATATTGTACACAGGCATCACTAACATAACCCCTATGGGATTTTAAACAACACATTGCATATTTTTTTGTAAACGTTACATCACATTTTAAAGTTTTTATAAGTACAGTCTTTTTTCAAAAATATTTTTTTCTAAAGCTGCATTCGCATGGGATACAAGCTAGTCATTAGCTGTTAGAAATGCTCCATTCAGCATATGTGTTTAGTAAGGTATTAACCCCTGGTATGCACACCCATTTGTAATTAATGGTAAGAAAGCACAGACCATTCACAAGAGGTTCCAGTAGGTTCTATATAGAGTATGTTGCAGCTGCCAAAGCATCATCTTTTTGGATATAACATGAGAAATGCATAAATTCTTTAGAGCCGTTTGAGGGTTCCCAATTAGTTTGTGTAGAATGAGAATGACAAAACAGCAGTTTTCAACATTTCTGTCAAGTTTTTTCCCCCAATTTTTTTTTTGTAAAAGCAGCATGTGGAATTTGGAGATGATCAAACAAAATTTGTCTTTAAAATGCATACACGGATCTCTCATTAAGTTTCCTTCCCAAACGGCACATTCCGATAAAAAAAACACTACAGCATCCGTAAAGCAAGAACCATGCAGATCTTAAACCTAGAATGAAAAAGTATAAGCAACTAACCTGATTTACAAAGCAATATGGACCTGAAATAGTGTATAATATACTGCAAATAAAACACTAAATTTTATCCCAGACTTTGAATGCCTAAGAAAAGGTAAACATACTAAATATATCCTACGCAAAAAAAAATAAAAAATGAGTATATGTAAAGTCAGTATCTAAAGTTGCTATCTGCTTGTAAAAAGATTTTTTATTTTAGGCCCGTGCTATGGGTATTTCTGGCGCAGCATACTCCCCAGGGTTTCCACATCATGCAATAGTATACAAGAAATAAAATCAACATTTTTCCAATGAAATGTAATAGGCGACACTACGTAGTGAAATAATGGCGAATATCAATAGATTTCTGATATGGATAGATTTTAGAATTCACAATTTCCCATTCGGGGATTCTGAGTTAATGGAAGAGAGTCCTTCATCCAGGATCTGCATCTATTAGGCCTCATTCACATGTCAGTGTTTGGTCAGTGATTTCCATCATTGATTGCGAGCCAAACCCAGGATTGGAGTCTCCAGCCTAAGGTATGAGGGAAAGATCTGCAACTGTTCTGTGTTTAGAGCCGCACCTGGTTTTGGCGCAAAATCACTGACTGTGTGAATAAGGCCTCGTGCACACGACCGTTGTTTCGGTCCAAATCCGAGCCGCCGTTTTGGAAGCTCGGATGCGGACCCATTCACTTGAACGGGGCCGCAAAAGATGCGGACAGCACTCAGTGTGCTGTCCGCATCCGTGGCTCTGTTCCGCGACCCCGTTAAAAAAATATAACGTCCTATACTTGTCCGCGCTTTGCAGACAAGAATATGCATTTATATTGCTGGCACCCGTTCCATAAATTGCGGAAGGCAACACGGGCGGCTTCCGTTTTTTGCGGACCACAAAAAACGGTACGGCTGTGTGCATGAGGCCTAAGGCATTAGGGGAACTAAACACTTACCGCCTGGTATCCTGCTGATTGCGGCTGGTTCCAACAACACGGAGTAATAAACTTATTTTTGAGGGACCCTTCTAACAAAAAAAGATTGTCAAAAGAGGACAACCCAACCCCTTTAGGAGCAAGTTAGAGAGCAGTAGAGGAGTCTGCAGTTTCATCTGATGAACCACTTGTTGTGCTTATAACCCTACAATTTGATCAGGTAAAATGAATGAGGTCTAAAATGTACATTTTCAGTCATGTTACCTAAAAATTGAAAAAATATTAATTTGCTCAATGTTTTTGCTTCTCAGCTCCAAGATCCTGATGAAGACCTCACAATATAAAGCCCTATTATCCTGCTGAAGACCTTCCAATCTAGATCAGTGATGCCCAACCTGTGGCCCTCCAGCTGTTGTAAAACTACAACTCCCACCACGCCCTGTCTTAGGCTGATAGCTGTGGGCTGTCCAGGCATGCTGGGAGTTGTAGTTTTGCAACAGCTGGAGGTCTGCAGGTTGATCATCCCTGATCTAGATGTTCATGATCCAGATGAAGACCTCAAAATATAGAGCTCCCTGATCCTGATGAAGACCCCTCACAATACATAGTTCCTTGATCCTGATGAAGACTTCATGATACAGAGCTCCATAACTCTAATGAAGACCCACAATATAGAGCTCTATGATCCTGATGAAGACCACACAATGCAGAGTTCCACAATCCTGATGAAGACCCACAGTATAGAGTTATATGATCCTGATGAAGGACTCACAATATAAAGCTCCAGGATCCTGATGAAGACCCCACATTATAGAGCTCCATGATCCTGATGAAGACCTCTCAAAATATAGTATATGACAAAATTACCTTGTTATATGTGATCTTCTCCAGACAAATGTAGCAAATAGAGAGCAATACAGCTGCTGATTCCAGAGATGGATCAGATAATGTATGCATAGGGCCAGGGTTTGCAGTTATGAGGTCTGCTTATTTTAGTAAATGCAGCAAAAAACCTGGGTAACCCCCTCCCAACTTTACATAAAGTAAACACAGGATCATACAGAATTACTGCTAGATCTGTGGACATTCTTACCCATCATACATCTAACAAAATATTTTTTTAGCATTTTTAAAAGTTTTTTTTTTTATCAGTGTAAACATGTATTAGGAGAGTCCAGCGACAATAAAATAATTTTAGAACCAATATAAAATATAATCCTTATTCGAGGAGTATTTTCAGCTGCCATGTTCGATGCTTTTCGGGCGAGATTCATTCCTCCATGAGGGCCCAGGCTTCCTCTGCCTTCTGATAGTACTGATTTGCAAGTCTTCCTTTCATGGCCTCAATTGCAGCCTCTGCAGCTTCTGTGTAAAGTTCACCTAGAGGAAAGAGAGAACAATATACCACATCTGAAACAGAAGAGGTGTTGGCCAAACGTTTGAAAGCTAAGAATACTGTAGGTCTGACCATAAAGATGAGATTTTTCTCTGTAAAGTCAGACAATTTTGTCCACATCCAGCAACAATTCAACATCTATGAAAGATGTCGGAGTGTTCCCCAAAGCTTCTGGTCAGGTGAAACAAGGAAAAGTCAGGTTGGAATTTTATCCATTGTTAAGGCCTCTTTCACACTTGCGTTGTCCGGATCCGGCGTGTACTCCACTTGCCGGAATTACACGCCGGATCCGGAAAAACGCAAGTGTACTGAAAGCATTTGAAGACGGATCCGTCTTCAAAATGCTTTCAGTGTTACTATGGCACCCAGGACGCTATTAAAGTCCTGGTTGCCATAGTAGGAGCGGGGGAGCGGTATACTTGCAGTCCGCGCGGCTCCCGTGGCGCTCCAGAATGACGTCAGAGCACCCCATGCGCATTGATGACGTGCCATGCGATCCATGCGCTTAGGGTGCCCTGACGTCACTCTGGAGCGCCCCGGGAGCCGCACAGACGGTAAGTATGCTGCTCCCCCGCTCCCCACTACACTTTACCATGGCTGCCAGGACTTTAGCGTCCCGGCAGCCATGGTAACCATTGAGAAAAAAGCTAAACGTCGTTTCGGCGCATTGCCGGATCCGACGTTTAGCTAAGGCCGGATCCGGATCAATGCCTTTCAATGGGCATTCATTCCGGATCCGGCCTTGCGGCAAGTCTTCAGGATTTTTGGCCGGAGCAAAAAGCGCAGCATGCTGCGGTATTTTCTCCGGCCAAAAAACGTTCCATTCCGGAACTGAAGACATCCTGAACGGATTTCACTCCATTCAGAATGCATTAGGATAAAACTGATCAGGATTCTTCCGGCATAGAGCCCCGACGACGGAACTCTATGCCGGAAGAAAAGAACGCAGGTGTGAAAGAGCCCTAAGCTGTGTCAGAGGTGGCTCCATCAAAATTGCAAAATGGATATGTTTTATTTGGGGGTTCAGTCGACAACTTTGCTGAATACCCCAGCCAGCTTAGAGTGAAAAAAAAAGGCATCTGTCAGCAGATTTGTAGCTATGAAACTGGCTGACCTGTTACATGTGCACTTGGCAGCTGAAGACATCTGTGTTGGTCCCATATATATGCAAATGAGCCTCTAGGAGCAACAGGGGCGTTGCCATTACACTTAGAGGCTCTGCTCTCTCTGCAACTGCCGCGCCCTCTCCACTTTGATTGACAGGGCTAGGCAGTGAAAAAGTCATCATGTCTGGTCCTGACTTGTCCTAAAAGTCAATTAAAGTGCAGAGAGCGCAGCAGTGAAGTACGTAATGTTTTTTTTAACCCATTCTGCCATATATATATATATATAAAAAAAAAAATCTCATTGGACAACCCTTTTTACTCTTAAAATAAGTCTATATCCTCAGAGTAGATTTGAAGTCTTCAAATCACCAACATCCTGAGTAAAATTTAATTCAATAAAACAATATTGGTTTTTAATTAAAAAGTTTTACCAGATCGCTGTGGGTCGTTCTCCAGTTTACATCCCCCAGTAAGCAGCATCTCAGCCTCCCTAGCTAGCAGCAGGTACTTGGGTTCATCTTGGGTACCATCATATTCCCCTCCTTCATCATAATCAGTCATGTTTAGTGCAGCATTGTACCAAAACAGAGCCTCCTGCCAGTCTTGTAACCTGCAACACGATATAAAATAAAGACTATGGTTTCTACTATAAAACCAGGGATATCGTATCAAAAATAATCTTTGTTGTGTGTTAGAATTTTACATAATTCCCAGTTAACTTCTACATGTCCATTATTCTTATTATTTACCTGTCGGTTCCAAGGTTTATGCCAGTGTCGTAAGCTCGAGCAACATGAATCATGGCGGGCCGGTCGCCTGCTTCTGCAGCCATCAATAAATAGTTAAATCCTTTAACTTTGTTTTTCTCTGTGGCCTTTTGAAAAATGAGAGAAGCAATCAATAGGTAACATGCAGCATAGCATTTACTATAATTAGACTGTACATTGCATGACCAGCTCAAAAGATATGCTGCCTTATGGTCCTTTTAACCGGGAAGATTCCTTGCCTTTAATTTTAGGTTTTGGTTATAGTATATATAGACAATAAAAAGGAGGGTTTCAACTCCACAAGTACAGAGTCATCAGAAGATACGCCATACATTTATTTACCTGTAAAATAAAACAAAAAACTAACCACCTAACCTAGTGCCAGCACATGGCTCCCATAAATTCCCTGCCTTTTACGTGTGCCGATCGTCGGTACCTTTAATGTGATCGTCAGTATCGTTCAGGAGATTGCCAATATCGTTAATGTTATGGTCGGTATTATTAATGTGATCAATATCGTTAATGTTATGGTCGGTATTATTAATGTGATCATCAATATTGTTAAATGTTATTGTCGGTATCATTAATGTGATCATCAATATCGTTCATGATATGGTCAATATTTTTAACGTGATTATCAATATCGTTGGTGTGATCGTCGATATCATTAATGTGATGAGTGATATAACTAATGTTGTCGATATCGTTAATGTGACCATTGATACTGTTAATAAGATCATCGCTATCATTAATGTGATCATTGATATCATTAATGTGATAGTCGATACTGTTAATGTGATAGTTGATATCAATGTGATCATCAATATTGTTAACGAGACCATCTATGTCATTAATGTAATAATCGATATTGTTACGGTGATCGGCGATATCATTATTGTGATCATTGGGGCCCATACATTTTCACTATTTTCAGCAGCACATCCCTGTTTACAAGTAGTGAAGTACTGCTGACAGCTGCCAAATGAGCGTAAAGATTTAGCTTAAAAGGGTTTTCAGACATTTTAATACCGATTACCTATCCTCAGGATAGATCAACAGTATCTGATCGGTGGAGGTCCGACACCTGGGACCGTCGCTGATCAGCTGTTTGAGTAGAAGTGCCGCTGCCTTCTCGAACAGCTGATCGGCGGGGATGCCGGGTGTCAGACCCCTACGATCAGATACTCATGACCTATCCTGAGAATCAGTAAAAATATCTAAAAAAAAAACCTTTAATTGTTGCCTGATCGGTGAGCATGTTTACATGCAGCAATGATGGAGGACAAACTTCGATAGGAAGATTCGTTCACATGATTATCGGCTTGGTAAAAACTTTCAGTCAATTTTCCAATAAACAGGGTTGTACAACTGGATCAAAAATGAAATATTTTTTTGAAAAAGGATGGGAGATAAGTGGTTGCCTGGCACCCCTGCCAGAAATAATTATAATAATGGATCAAAATCAAATAATTTTTCTTCACAGTCAGGTGACTGTCATCCAGGCATTGCGATAGTCAGTCTTGTAAAATTGGGTGGTATCTACTAACAAACCTAGAGTCACGTTAAGACTAGCATTTTAACCAACCACTGTGCTGACTGTGCTGGAACCTAGCAGTTACAAACTTGGTTAAAGAAGCTCTCCCACAAAAATGTTTATTCTCTCACCTGTTTGAAAGGTTCATGATGTAATCTGTAGTGAAGGTAAGCTTCTCATCAGTGACTGTATTTGTGAGTTATAACCTCCCTTCTGATTCTCAGCTGTGTCATGTGACCAACTCTCTGATCTCCAACTGACACAGGACGTTAGATACTTCTCTATTCATTCCTATGAGACTGACATTGAGGCTCCCATAGGAATATATAGAGAAACTGACTTCCTTCCTGTCCACACATAAAGGGCTGAGTTATTTGGAAAGTCAGTGTGTTGGTCACATGACACAGCTGAAGATCATAAGGGAGGTCATAACTAGATTACATCATGTATCTTTCCAACAGGTCAGAGAAGTTTTTTTTTGTGGGAGTGCTTCTCTAACAAGCCGTGTAAATGCCAGGTCCCTGCCATAGTCATAGGCATTCACAGCATGAATCTGCTCTAAAGTCCCATCATGTACACGGCTTGTACAGTGGAAATGTTCCCATTATGTCAGTACAAAGGCTTTGCTCAGTCGTGTGAATAAGCGGATCCTAATAATCCGTATTCCAGCTTTACCTCCACAGATACATCAGTCAGGATATGATGGGGCAGCTGAGAATATATAAGCCCAAGGCCAATAATGGCCTCCAGTTCTCCACAGTCAGCAGCATGTTCCAGGTGGTATAGGGCAGATTCTTGGTCCCAGTCCTGATCTTTTTCACAAAAACGTCCTGCCTCATGATAGCGTACCATGGCCAAGTGAACCTGTCATATAAGAAAAAATAATGTTACTACCATGTTATGCAGTATTGCAAATTTGCTCAGATGGGGCATCAAAATGGCCTTCTGGCTTCACTTGTTACCAAAAATATTGTGTGTGTCTTGTGTCACTCTGTAGACATCGTGTTTACATTCAAAACGTCTTTAAGGCCCCATGCACTCTTTCATTTTTGGGAAATTGGATACGGACCTTTTCATTTAAAAGGGGGCGCAAACATCCGTATGTCCACATGTCTGTCCCGCATAAAAATTAGAACATGTCCTATTCTTGTCCGTTGTGGTAATGTGAACAGTGCTGGAAGGTGTGTTGTCCAACTTCAGGTACCTCAGATGGGTGAGACAGATAAAATCCGCATAGTTTGCAGAGACATTTTTGTATACATTTTCTGGGCTGGATTTTACTTGGACTGGTGGCTAGGCTTGGTAGAGGGAGTTGCCAGTCCACAACCTTCCAGTACGGGTTTTCCTTTCTACCTGAGGTGATTTCAGGTGAGGCCTGCTGTAATCAAGCTGGCATAAAGCGCCTCAGAATAAGTCAGTCTGGGGAGAGATACAGAGACCCAAAGCAGAGGCTCTGTGTGTGGTCTCAGCTTGCCAGGCTGAGAGACCAGGGCATTGTGACAGACCAAAGTTTGGGGAACGCCGTGACGCCGGGATTCAAGGGTCACAAGGCCGGAGTCGGGAGGACTGTTGGGCCACACTTCCCCATACAGGTACGGGACTGATTACAGCCAGAGAGGCTGGGGAACTACGGGCTGAGAAAAAGCCGCATATGGGTTCCGTGTGTGAACAGGGTTCTGTAGCTGAGTCAGGGCCACGTTAACAGGTGTAGTGAGAGCCCAGCCAGGCAGGTATTTGTTTTCTTTTAATGTATGTGGGAACCTCATCACACCCAGTGATTATTAACTGGACTGTTCAGTGTATGAAAAATGTCCTAATAAATGCAATGTTTGGCCCCGAAAGCTGCGGTGGATGACGATTCTTGTGAGAATGACCCCCCCAGGTCCTCATTAGGGGCCTGCAATGGCTGCTGCACATGTATGCCTAGGCGAATGTATGCCCATGTAATGCGCCAGGTCCACCAGAGAAGGAGCTGCTTTTACAGAGGTGCTTAAAGGGGATGTCCAGTCTAAAGATATTGATTACCTATCCTCAGGACTGGTCATCAATATCAGATCAGCGGAGGTTTGACACCCCCTCCAATCAGCTGTTTGAAGGGGTAGTGGTGCTTCAAAATCACTTGCGCGTTGTCTCGCTTGTACAGACCGCGCAGTGCAATTACAGCTCCAAGTCCCATCCACGTGAATTACACTGTGCTGCCGCTGCAAAGGGGACGACGCGCAGATAATTTTGGGCGTCGCTACCCTTTCAAACAGCGCTGATCGGCTGAAGTGTCGCAAGTTGGACCCCTGCCGTTCTGATACCAATGAACTGTCGTGAGGATAGTTCATCAGCGTCTTCGCACTGGCCAACCCCTTTAACTTTTGGCACAGAGAAGAGGGTCCGGAGCACCTCTATAACATCCATATGCCCCATTATAGGTTATGGGCAGAAACTGTCATTCGCAAACAACCCCTATAAGGCCTTGTTCACATTTCCGTTTTTCACTGACAAGTGCTGTCTGCATTTTCTGCGGACAGCGCACGTACCCTTTGATTTAAATGTGTCTGCTCACATTTCAGTATTTTTTTATTTTTTTTTACTGACCGTGACTCAGTAAAAAAAAACAAAACAAAAACATAGGGACATGCACTACCTTGATCGGTGATGCGGACTAAGCACGCCTATTGAAATCCATGGGTCCATGAAAATCACTGACAACACGGATGGTATCCATGGTGTGTCCGTTTTTCACTGAAGACTGATAGGAGAGTCTTTGGAAATAGATTTTCAGCTGAGCAACGTCAGTGTAATATGGATGACACGCGGATGGTAAAAAAACAGACACATGGACCAACCACAGATGAAACGTACACTTTTTTTCACAGACGTGACACTGACACGGAAATGTCAACAAGATCTAAAAGTGTCAATAGACTATTTCTAAAGCTCCACATGTTTGTTTACATGGCACAACAATTGTAAAGTGTCAACCATCACCTTCCCCAGGATGGATTTCCCAATTTTCTTTTCTAGTTCCAGGTCGTTAAGTCTTTGCACTTCTGACGCAACACAAGAAGAGCGGTGAATATGCACACGGGATGCATGGAACTGGTTCCACTTCTCCACGGACACCTAAACCACCAAACAGAAAGAGTTTAGTTTTTGAAGAAAAAGGAATAGAATGTCACACACACGTAAATCAATGGCGGTATCAAAACAGACTTATGAACTGGTCCGTGTTCTCGGGGCTTGTGGGATTAGGACTGAAATGTATTAATTACTTCTGGATCAGCAAGTAGTTATTCATTTTTAAACTCGTTTTATTGAGAATAACAAATGAAAATTGGTACAGTACATGCTTGACAATAGCACAATGCACATACATGTATACATATATTCTTCAGTGAAATCGTCCGGTACATATGGAATGGGTCACAATTCTCCAGGTACACATTATGAAAGCGGCACAGTTATAAGAAGGATCACAATAGCCCACGTCCAGAAATGAATTACAATCCTTCCCCTCTCCCACTCCCCTACACACATGATGAAAACTCAAGGTACATAGAACCGTGGAATTCACGCCGACAGCATATGGAATGGTAATGCAGTAGCTGACGAAGAACACCAAGAGCCCCAAATCTTATCAAATTTCTGGGGACACTTTCTATTACCATACATTATTTTCTCAAACGGCAATATCTGGTTTACCAAAGCTTTCCATTGGCCTACAGTCGGCGGTCTGTCCGCCATCCATCGCAGTGCTATGGCCTTCCTGGCTAGGAACAGAGACTCCCTTAAAAAGATGCAGACATATAAGGGGTGGGAATCACAATCCACTACTCCCAAAAGGCAAAGCTTGGGACAGCACGGAATTACCGCTGCAACTAGGGTAGATAAAGTATCCACCACCTTTTTCCAGAATGGTTGTATGTATCGACAGTCCCAAATAAGATGCCAAAAATCCGCGTTAATCTGAGCGCATCTGTGGCATCTCGTGTGGTCTAGTCTACCCATCTTATGTAGCCTAGTAGGTGTCAAGTAACTTCTGTGAAGAATGAACAATTGAATAAGCCTATTGTTGAGAGCAGGCGAAACAGTAGATGGCGCACTCATGGCTTCAGCCCACTCCACATCAGTAATCTGCGTCACCCTTTCCTTCCACCTAGCCTCTACCAACAAGGGTTTGGATCTTACTTTGAGGTCAAGAAGATGTGTGTAGAGGTTTGAGACCATCCCTCCAGGGCCTTGTGTCTTAAAAATGCCTATTAATGGGTATTTGGAAATACCTTTTGTACTCCCTCGAAACTGGGATTGGACTGCATGTCGTAACTGCAAGAATCTATAGAAGTGAAGCCGCAAAACTCCAAACTTCTCTTGTAACTGAGAAAAAGAATATAGAACGCCCTTCTCATACAAATCCCTCAGTGTGAGTACTCCATAGTCCCTCCAGATAGTCCTCCCTTCACAATGCTGTAGGTGCGGGAACATGGGGTTATTCCATAACTCTATCTCCTCAGGAAGGTCTTGGTATTGCTGGAGCTTCGCAGCTCCCCAAACCTGATGAGCTAACCTATGTATGGGCAGTAGTCGACCCTCTATTACATGTGTGTTTTCTAGAACCGGCCACAAGGTTGACAGGCCCAAATGACACCTCAAAAATATTCAGAATTTGGCAAAAGGGACTGTGAAACCCAGGTGGTCAAGAATCTGAGCTGTCCTGCCAAAAAATAGAGAAAGAAATCCGGCAAAGCCGCACCTCCCTGTTGCCAACTCCTCTGCAGGGTGTCAAGGGCTAGCTTCCTTCTCTCCTTCCCCCACACAAACCTCGCTATGGCAGAGTGTAGCCTCACAAAAAAGCTCTTCGGAACTGGAGTGCATGCATGTCCTAGTAAATATAATGCTTTGGGTAAGAGAATCATCTTGACAAGGTTCACCCTGCCCATTATAGATAAAGGCAGCAAAGTCCAGGACCTGAATTTATCTGCAGCATAAGACTCGATGGGAACAATGTTAAGTTGGTGTGACAGTGCAGTGTCCCTGGTAATAATAACTCCTAGGTACTTGAAATGCTCCACCACCATAAGATTGTGATATACAGGGGGCCACCCCGGAGACCATAGAGGCATCAGCGCCGATTTGGCCCAATTAATACGCAAACCAGAAAAATCTCCAAACCTATTAATTAGGTCAATCGCCCGTGGCAAGGACAAATCTACTGAGTCCATAAACAGAATAAGATCGTCCGCATACAGCCCCAGTCTATCCTCTCTGCCTCCCATCGACACCCCTTTATAGATGTCATCCTGACGTATTCTAATGGCCAAATGTTCAATAGCTACTGCAAAGAGCAGCGGGGATAGGGGGCATCCCTGCCGAGTACCCCTGTGCAAGGGAAAAGTAGAGGACAGGGAGCCACTGACCATGATATTAGCAGTAGGTCGGTGATAAAGCACCTTTATCCATCTGACAAAGGTAGGACCAAAGCCAAAACATTCCAGGACATTCAATAAAAACTCCCACTCAATTGAATCGAATGCCTTGGCCGTGTCAAGAGAAGCCAAGGCCCACTGTCTGCCGTCTAAGCATCCCACCTGCGCTATCACCTGAGCACGTCTAATATTGCTTGATGTGGAGCGGCCCGGTATAAATCCAGATTGATCCACATGAACAATTGAGCCAATCACCTTGTTCAATCTATTTGCAAAAATCTTAGTTAAGATTTTATAATCTAGATTCAACAATGATATCGGGCGATAAGACCCACACTCCAAGGGGTTTTTATCTGGTTTTAGGAGGACCACAATAGAAGCGTCATATAGCGTATCTGGTAATTGACCCCTTTCCAGAGAGGCGACATACATCTTACGCAATTGAGGCCCCAAGATGTCCTCGTACTTAGCATATACCTCCAGGGGAATGCCGTCTGGGCCTGGGGACTTTCCCAGGTTCAAGCCTTTAATCGCAGCAATTACTTCCTCTAATGTTATCTCTTCGTCAAGAAGCCCCCTATCCAAGGGGGATAATTGAGGATGAGCCATCTCCCCCAGGTATGATAGTAAATCCGACAAGGCATACTGGTGTCTTGATGAGTACAGCTCACTATAAAATTCCTTAAACCTGGTCAATATTCCCCCTGGATCCTCTGCCACATTTCCGTCCTCAGTCTGGATGCGAATGATCGGGGGAGCCATAGTATTACGCCTGACCACCTGTGCTAGGAGCTTCCCTGTCCTACTACCCTGCTCAAAAGCTTGTTGCTTAATAAAGAAAAACCTGCGATCGCTCTTCTCTTGCAAATACATCATGTACTTCCTGCCTCTCTGCATCCATTCTAGTCTATTCGCCTCAGAGGGATCAGTAACGTATGCATTCTCAGCTGCCTTGCATAGCGCCCCCAGCTCTTCCTCCTTAAGTCTCCCAGTCTTCTTAATGTATGATATGGATGACTTGATACATCCCCTCAGAAAGGCTTTCAGGGTATCCCACAGTATAAGAGCATCGCTATCTCCCACTGAATTAAGATCTAGGAACACCCTCAACTGATCAGGTATACGGTCAGTCATGCCCATTAATGACAGCCAAAATGGGTGTATGCGAATACCGTGGCTACGGGGCCCCCCATCAGAAGAGACCAATGTCCCCACCATGGGCGCATGATCAGACGGTCCCTGAGGCACATATCTAACATCTGAAATTGCGTGACACACTTGCACATCGCATAGCATATAATCAATACGAGATAGCGCCCCCCTGGAAGGCGTGAAACAAGAGAACTCTCTGACAGACGGGTTTCTCTCCCTCCACACATCCAACCATCCCAGTTCAGAAATAAAGCGTTTAAGGCGCGTATCGCCCGCACGTACACCTTCTGCATGGGGGCTGGCCCGGAACCTATCTAATGACTCATCACCCACCAAATTAAGATCCCCCATACACAGTACCCCGGCCAATGGGAATTGAGCTGCGAAACCCGCCGCGGCTTGCAAAACAGAAAGACCAGCGGGAGGAGGTATATAAACACCAAGCACTACATGAGGCATACCATTCAAATGCGCATACACAAACACATACTGGCCTTCAGGATCTATCACTTCCCGGTGCACCTCCCACCTGACCGACCGATGAACCAGCAAGGACACACCCCTAGAGTATGACGTGCCAAAAGAACTGCTAGTCCACTGCACCCACGGTTTTCGCAGCCTGCCCTCAGTTTCCGCTGTAACATGAGTCTCCTGAAGGCACAGTATATGCGGAGAATATGTACGGATATGCGCAAACACCGCCATACGCTTCCTAGGACCTCCCAGACCACGCACATTCCAGGACATACACGTCACAGATGCCATTTGTTCTGTATAAAGATCATTGAATAGAATGTACCATGGATCCCACGAACATATGCACTAAACCCATCACAGCAGTGTATATCATAGCAATACATAGAGCACCAATTGACATAGAAACATTCAAACCAAGAACCAAACATTAAATCCCAGCGAACCGGGTAGTAAAGAAATCTGAAGCATGGAACATTTGTGACCATGGTAGTGGGGGACCTGCACAGTGTAGTGATGAAATATACAAGTGCAGGTAAAACAGCAAGCTCCCACAATCAATTACAAGCATGGTCATACATTTATCACAGTGTAAACTGAACCTGAGGCACATGTTAGACAGACCCACGAGTCTCTCACCCCCGTCGGCCGTCCTGTATAATGCTCATGAGGTAGTCCAGTGGAATCCCCGCCGCACAAAATGGGGAAAAACAGATGGTGATCAAGTCCTGGCCAGAATCAGAAAACAAACACCACCACTCCCAATACAACTTCACCTCATCTTTGGGGCGCACTCCGGGGCCTCACTAGGAGCCAGTCCTCGGCCTCCCTAGGGTTGTTGAAGAAATGCGATTTCCCGCCATCTAGGACCCTCAAACGGGCCGGATAGGCCATGGAGTATTGTAAATCCAGATCCCGCAAGCGCTTCTTGATCGATGTGAAGGTAGCCCTTTTCTTTTGTAGCTCCGCTGAGAAATCCGGATACAAGGAAATGTTGGCAGATCCCAAAGTGATGGTTTGTTTGACTCTCGCTTTAGAGAGTATAAGATCACGATCCCGCCAGTTGAGCATGCGGGCAAGGAGCGGTCTTGCGGGAGCTCCAGGTGGAGGCATCCGAGCAGGGACCCGGTGGGCTCTCTCCACCGCATAGGCCGTCGAAAATGAAGCGTCCGGGAACGTCGATTTGAACCACCCTTCTATAAACGTGGCAGGATCGGATCCCTCAGACCGCTCAGGCATTCCCAATATACGTATGTTGTTTCTTCTGGAGCGGTTCTCCAGGTCATCGCATTTCTGGCGCCACATTTCAACCGCTCCTTCCACAGCAGTCATCCTAGCCACCAGGGGTCTGGTGGTATCTTCCAGCTCAGACACCCTCTCCTCAGTGAGACGAACCCGCTCTCTTAATTGCTGAACGTCATGGCGCAAGAGGCCTAGGTCCACTCTGACCTCCTCTATCTTGCCCGTAAGTGACGACTGGCAACCCACGATAGCCGCCATCAGCTGACTGTGAGAGGATTGCAGGGTAATTTCGGGTTCCTCCTCCGTCTCCGCCGCTGGGGCTTGTCCAGCTTGCCCCCTGGTGAGCGGTGCACGAGGAGAAGAGGTGGCGGCGGCGCCAGGCTGTGACTCTTGGCGGGCAAATTCTTTCAGGCGATCCGCCGCTTGCTGTGCCTTGCTGGGACCCATGGCCAAGTTCTGCTGCCTCCGGGGATTCCACAGCTCAGGTTAGATAGAAAATAGCTGTATTACCAGCTCAGGATTGCTCAGGATGAAGTTATGGAGCCGGAGCCGCTCTCAGACACGTCCGGCCATGTCGGCAGTTGGCCACGCCCCCCCCAGTTATTCATTTTTAAACTTTATATGTGCCTGTCCAATTAATTTAAAGGAATGTTCCAGTTTTTTTTAAGGTTGATGACCTATCCTAAGGATTGGTCATCAGTTTCAGATTGGTGGAGGTCCGACTCTCAGCAACCCTGTTAATCAGCTGTTTGAAGGAACTGCAGGGTAATTACAGCTTTCCCTCCCATTCACTTAAGCCTCATGCGCACGTCCGTGGAACACGGACCGCGAGATACCGGCCTGCATTCCTGCTGAGTGCAGGAGCGCACGGCGTCATTGGTTGATATGACGCTGTGCGCTTCGTGCCGCCTCTGCTGTACAGTAATACACTCGTTTAGATAATCTTTAAATGGACTAAAGCCTCTTTCCCACGAGCGAGATTTCTGTCCAGGTGCGATGCGTGAAGCAAATGCATAACATCCGGACTGAATCCTGACCCATTCATTTCAATGGGTCTGTTTTTAATGCATCATTTCTGCGTTCAGGAAAAATGTTCTATATTGTGCGATTTTCACGCATCTCTGGCTCCATAGAAATGAATAGACCTTGCATAAAAAAAACTGATTACATCCGGACACAATGCGTTTTTTCACTGATCATTGCTAGGAGATGTAGAGTGTTATTCTTCAGTTTTTTTTCACGTTAAAAAAACGCATCAAAAACTGATTGCACTCAAGCAGAAAAAGCTGAAACACTGAACACAATTGCAGACAAAACTGAGTGAACTGCAAAACCATCAGTTTTTTCCTGAACAGATCCTGACACCATCCATATCGCTACCAGCTGTAATAACACAGCACTGTCACTACAATGTAGATGGTGAACGCAGCTCTCGCACGAGCACTGCAGCCCCCTCAAACAGCTGATCGGCGGGGGTGCCGAGAGTCAGACCTCCTCCAATCTGAAATTGATAAAACTATCCTGATGAAACCGGAATACCACTTTAAATAATGTATGATCTAGTAGACTGTAATACCTCCTAACAGCCTGCAGGTGTCAGTGTAGTATTCTCATTCAGTTAATTTTTTTTTGCCGTAATAACTGACTAAAATGATCCGCCAAACTCAGAAATCAGTTTGGAATACACTGGGAATTGCTAGTAACATCTCACTCAGTTCCCTGCCAGATCTATAAATCAGAGTTAAAGTGGATGTCTCCCTTCAGCAAATGGCATTTATCACGTAGAGAAAGTTAATACAAGGCACTTACTAATGTATTGTGATTCACCAGATTGCCTCCTTTGCTGGCTTGATAAATTTTTCCATCACGTCATACACTGCTAGTTTCCAGGGGTTATGACCACCCTGCAATCCAGCAACGGTGGACGTGCTTGCACACTAGAGAAAAAAGTGGTGGCAGGGACCGCGGAAGCACGCACAGGCACGCATATGCAGCAGTTCCCGTCCCGGACACCTTATATCTGGCCTATAGCAATGGCTGTAACCCCTGGAAACAAGCAGTGTGTAATGAGATGGAAAACCGCTACTCTGCTATCCTGGTCGTGACACGTTGTACGAACAGTGATCTCCATGTAGCAGTATCCTTATGTACGCACAATGTCATAATTTTGAGCAGGAAGTGTTGTCATAGGGACAGGGCAGTAAAAAAAGCTTTCATATATTCCTTATACTAACTCCCTCCTAACCACCGCGTTTAGCAATCAGTAATTAAGGACGTGTAATTTCATAAAAACAAACAAACATTTCAAAAAGACACAAAAGTAACCGTCGTGCTTTGTAAAGCTTTGCTTGCCTTTACAAAGATGAAAGCCCATATTACTCATGCACAGCCGTACATAGCACAGTCATCAAAAGAGACAGACAATATTTTCAGCGACTCCAATACTTACCATGTACAATTTAAAAGGGGTTTTCCAGGTGTACGATATGATGACCAAGAATATATATCCAATTAGTGGGGGTCCGACTCTTGGCACCCTCACCAACCAGCTGTTTGAAACGGACAGCTTAGGCTACTTTCACACTTGCGCTTGATCGGATCCGTTCTGAACGGATCCGATCATATTAATGCAGACGGAGGCTCCATTCAGTACGGATCCGTCTGCATTAATAACTTTAAAAAAATTCGCAAGTGCGCAAGTAGCCTGCGCGGATCCGTTCAGACTTTCAATGTAAAGTCAATGGAGGACGGATCCGCTTGAAGATTGAGCCATATGGTGACATCTTCAAGTGGATCCGTTCCCATTGACTTACATTGTAAGTCTGAACGGATCCGCACGCCTCCGCACGGCCAGGCAGACACCCGAACGCTGCAAGCAGCGTTCAGCTGTCCGCCTGTCCGTGCGGAGGCGAGCGGAGCGGAGGCTGAACGCCGCCAGACTGATGCAGTCTGAGCGGATCCGCATCCATTCAGACTGCATCAGGGCTGGACGGAGGCGTTCGGGTCCGCTCGTGAGCTCCTTCAAACGGAGCTCACGAGCGGACAGCCGAACGCTAGTGTGAAAGTAGCCTTACAATGTCTGCGACCTCCACACCGCCATACACCGTATAGTGGTTGTGTTTGGTATTGCAGCCTAGGCCATGTCTGTCTTCCTGGCTGCAGCGGTGACATCTTGTGATGAGGCCAGTGATTGGCTGGGCGGTAACCTGTGATGTCACCGCTGCAGCCAAGAAGATGACGTCAGCACTGCAGGAAGCGCTGTTGTTTCAGGTCCTTTACAGCTGCTGGACTTTTTATTTAACTCAGCCTCCCCCTTTAATGTTTAAAGTACAACTATGTATGATACTGTGGGATCCTGTCCTACATAATGCGCCATTATGCATGCCACATCTCACACAGACAGGGTAACTGGACCCGACATCATGAAATCTACACCTGATATTAATAAAACAAACACAAGAAGCACAGTATTTTGATGATTATCTTCAACATGATGGAGCTGCGTGAATCACAAGGATGGCCATACAATTAAAAGGGGTTGTCTGGGTTTAGAGCTAAACCTGGATATACCCACATTTTCACCCAGGCAGGCCCAGCATTTGATGCTCCGATGCTCTCCCTTGCCCTGCGCTGTATAGCGCAGGGCAAGGGTTTCTTTGTTTTTATTTTTACACTGCTGGGCGGAGGCCTCCACCCAGCAGTGTATTCGGTGATGTCACTGGCTCTGATGGGCGGGCTTTAGCCGTTGTACAGGCTAGGGCAGCGCTAAAGACCGCCCATTAGTGCCAGTGACGTCACTGGGCTCACTGCTAGCCTCCGCCTACCATTCTCTATGGAGAGCCCGGTACGTCCAACGACCAAGGGCTTGTTCACATCTACACTGATCAGCGCAGACCTCACTGACTACAATGGGGTCTTATCTGGTTTCCATTATGGTGTCTGGCACTTTTTATGGAATCTGTATCTGGAGAAAGAACAGCTTGGGCAGTATTTACACTCCTTCTGCTCCATCGATTCCGCGATACAGGAATTTAACATCCCGACTGCATGTGCTCCTCTTTCTTCCTGTTCAGCTGTATAATGTAGATGCAGCTGAACAGGAAGAAAAAGGAGATTGCCCGGTCAGGATGTCGGAGGAAGAGCCCGCAGCCAGTTGGGCAGTTACGTGAGCCCAGGCGGGATGTGGAATTAGCGGAGCGTCGGAAGAGCAAGTACTGTCAAACATGCTGGAAAAATGTGCCAAATTGCGCCCCTTTTTAGACAGATTTTTAGTGCAGACACGTTAGTAAATTCAGGCCTGTATTTGAAAGGCCACAAGGTTTTTTATATATAGATTACATAAATAGTAGCTGTAAAATGAACCATATCTGCTAAAAGGAATCTCAAGAGCAAAAATGCAAAACAGGAAATATTCTAGCATTTCTAAAGGGTCAATTTTATATTCCGAATGCAGATGATCTAGAATGCTTCCCACTTTCATGTTGAAGAACCATCTAAACATGTGCAATGTGTTATATCGGCAATAAGCTGTAATATAAGCATTCATTGGAATCTCTGGCAGCACGTCATGCAGAATCACCAGTTTACTCCGGGGGCTGTTTATAGGGTTCGCATTGGCTTTAATTATATGACATTTGCTCTAGTTGGAAAAAAAATTAGAAAGGAATAGATGATGTGATGGGTTAAGGAACAAAAATCGACAATCACATAGGAATACAGCAGTACTACGTATATAATGAAAATGAAGCCGGGTGATTGGAAAAGACAAGCAGAGGAATATCCCCGGCGCACAATATAGCAGCAACTATAGCCAGCTAGCTGCCCACGTAATACACTGGGTCTGCCAGAGGGGGAGCTGTTCTTACAGTGTAGCTTAAAGGGGTTGTTCAGTGCAAAAATGCTGACGGCGGCAGTGGTCCAACTCCTGGTACCGCCATCGATCAGCTGTTAGATGGGGTAATGGCGTTCGTGTGAGAGCTGCTTCCGCTTCAAACTTTCATGTACGCCATCTCATTTCCAGTGACTGTGCAATGTAATTACAATACATTCACTTGAACGGGACAATCAGTAATAACTAGTGTGGCGCCCCTGCAAGCGAGACAACGCACAGGTAATGTTGAAGTGAACGCAGCGATCGCATGAGCACTGTTACCGCTTCAAACAGCTGATTAGCGTGGGGTACTGGGAGTCGGCCCCCTGCCGATCTAATATTGGTGACTAGCCCTGAGGACAGGTCGTCAGTATCTTTGCACTGCACAACCGCCTTAAGCTACTCTGTAAGAACAGCTTCCTCTCTGGCAGACCCTGTGTATTACGTGGGCAGCTAACGCGGATGCGGACCGATTCAGTTCAATGGGGCCGCAAAAAATGTGGACAGCACTCCGTGGGCTGTCCGCATCCGTTGCCCCGTTCTATTTTGCGGACAAGAATAGGCATTTCTATTATGGGCTGTCCGTTCCGTTCTGCAAATTGCGGAAATCACACAGGCAGCATCCGTGTTTTGTGGATCCACAATTTGCGGACGGCAAAACACGTCGCGGTCGTGTGCATGTAGCCCTGGGAAAACCCATTGTTGTCAGCAATTAAATATTTCCTGCTAAATGGACAAATCTGATGAATATTGTTTGTCACGACAGTTAAAGGTAAGTTCCATCGAGGCTCATAGGTTGGCAGTGGGTATTGTAAAATGTGTAGCTGTCCCCAAAATCTGTGACTGGGAATCGTTAACATTAAGATCATGGTCTGCACTCAGCTGGCCCGGCAAATTCACCGGAAATAGGCGTAAATGATGAATGAAACGTACTCAGGGGCTCAGGGACTGGAGTTGTTTTTAAACTGGGTGCATGGACTGCCGGATGATGCACCTAATTTATGATAAGGCATCTGCCTCCTCATAAATTAAAGGCATCCTCCAGGAACAGAGGCTATTAAAGGCCAGAGTAAAATGCTGGTGTTTGACAAATGACCCCCTAAGTATATAGACAACAGAGGCTTAGGAAGAGGACTCGCACACACAGAGTTCTACTCTGACTTCCTAAAGCAGTACTGCTGTTTTCTCAGTGAAATAAGAGTTAGATGGCAAATGAAAGAAGGATGAGAAAAGCAAATATCATTACGGTTGTCAGCACATACCTTCCCAAAGCTGTCCTCCGACTCGGACTCAAACCGCCTCCGGTTATAATTGCCATGAGCCTGCAAAGGTAAAAGGTGCATGCATAGCAAAAGTCAGAAAAACGTGGGGAATGGATCCAGAGCACGCTCGCTCAGCTATTGCCAGAGATTTTGGACTTTTCCATTAGCTATGCCGTAAAGGCCAAGGATGACAAAACCTCAATAAATTGGGGAAAAAATATAGAACTAAGTGCCAGGAGGTACAATATCTACCAATATAAAAGGGCATCTGTCAGCAGATTTGTAGATATAAAACCAGCTGACCTGTTACATGTGCACTTGGCAGCTGAAGACATCTCTGTTGGTCCCATGTACATATGTGCCCGCATTACTGAGAAAAATTATGTTTTGATATATGCAAATGAGCCTCTAGGAGCAACGGGGGCGTTGCCGTTACACCTAGAGGCTCTGCTCTCTCTGCAACTGCCACACCCTTTGCACTTTGCCTGACAGGACCAGGTGTGATCACATTTACACTCCCTGGCCCTGTCAGTCAAAGTGCAAAGGACGCTGCAGTTGCAGAAAAAACAGGGCCTCTAGGTGTAACGGCAACACCCCCATTGCTCCTAGAGGCTCATTTGCATATATTAAAACATCATGTTTCTCAGCAATGCGGCCACATATGAACATGGGACCAAAACAGATGTCTTCAGCTGCCAAGCGCACATGCAACAGTTCAGCCAGTTTCAGAGGTACAAATCTGCTGACAGATGCCCTTTAAGTGTATCATCTTCAGCTAGGACAATTATCTTAAAGAGGACCTGCAACCTCTCCTGGCCTGTCTGCAAGTACTTGCATCCCCCCCTTGTAATAACAGTTCTGAAAAGCATATTTTCTTACAACTCTGTGATCTAAAAATGTTTTTTATTTTTGCTAGAAGCAATATTCCTTTATTCCTGCTAGAAGCTATGAATGAATTACTATGTATTTTGCATTGAAGGTCCAGATGGGTGTTACTAGTTTCGGGGGGAGGGGGATGTCCCTGCACAGTCTATCCAATCAGTGCCACCAGTGCCAGACTGTGCAGGGACACACCGCCAACTAGTAACACCCATCTGGATCTTCAGTGCAAACTGCAAGCAACTCATTCATAACTTCTAGCAGGAATAACAAAGGACTGGCATAACATAGAGTCATAAGACTAGATGCTGCAGAATTGTTATTACATGGGGAATGCAAGCAGTTACTAAACCAGACAGGTCAGGAGAGGGGACAGGTCCGAGCATGTGACTGTGTCACATCTGATGTCTGTGCTCTGCTTTAGAAAGCGGACTATCCTAGGAATACCATACGTGGACTGATATGGCGGTCTTGGTAAGAATCACTGCAATTTGATTTAAAGCATATGGGTCTGTAGGTGGGCTGGAATTTTGGGTGAGGTATTGGACTTACCCTGTGCTCCATTTCATCAGATTCACTTCTCTTCTCACTGGGACAACCACTGTCGCCACCGTTTTCAGAGTCCTATAAGAGTCAAGAGGATAAGGCTAATGCTGCACGAGCACAAAGTGAGCATATTACTGAGTAGGGGGCAGTGAAAAACTTACTCTGTGGTTATCTAGGTTGTTATTGTGTTCATTATTCAAGTTATCAACCTCATTGAAAATCGGCCATCCTGTGCAATACAAAACATACATAATACTACAAAACCATACATACTATGAGCTTGTATTCAATCACAGTGGGGCACACATATCAAGTGTAAAAATGTCGCATGTTGTAACTGCACAATAATTTGAGACTTTTCACTTGTCTTGATACTTTTCAAGTGGTGAGTAAAGGGGTGAGGCTTTGTGGTGGGGGCTCCCACAGCCTGCCGGATTTACTATCATTCACACCAGCAACTGGAGAAAAATCTACCACAGCTCATAGCTGGCAGAGCCTTGACAGTAGGGCTGCAACGAATACTCATTGAGTAATTCGACACACAAAAAATATTCAATGCAAATTTTTTATATCAAGGATTCGTTTGTGTCACGTGACCACGGAGTGGGAGTAAAGCCCCTGGAATACTCATCTTTCCGGCAGGGGCCTCAGCACGTCCATGGCCCCGCGCTGCACTGACCTCCTGACATACGCACGCCGTGACCTGACGCAATGTGTGACGTCAGGCACAGAGCAGCGCAGAACGATAGAGTGTCGGCGGCGCCCCTGCTGGAAAGGTAAGTTGGTGCGACTAAGGCTGGGCACCCAGCATCATAGCACATAGCAACCCAACCAATGACGCTGTGCACTCCAGGTGTCGGGGGGGGGGGGGGGGGGGGGGGGGGAAGCTGCAGGCACTGGAGGAACGGAGCTGATGGCACTGGTAAGGGGGGGTGCTGATGGCACTGGGAAGGGGGGGGTGCTGATGGCACTGGGAAGGGGGGGGGTGCGGATGGCACTGGGAAGGGGGGGGGGGTGCTGATGGCACTGGGGGATAATGGAGCTTATGGCACCAGGGGGAACTGATGCACTTGGGCTGATCGCACAGGGGGAAAACGAAGGGTGTTGAGGACTGATTGCAGGGTGTCTGATGAGTTTTTATAAAGGAAAACAGTCTATTAAATCAATTTTTTCTTATTAGATTACTTGATTAATAGTAAAAAAAATGTGTATGTGCACTCAATAGGCAAAGGGGAATTATATTAGATTCACTGGCGGTGGTTTACCCGCTGTGAGAACAAAGGATTGTGCGTGCTGAAATCCAACATGTTCAACCCTTCTTTTCCATGACATCTGACACCCCCCATACACATTAGATGGTCACACGGTCCCATAGAAATCATCAGGTATGGGCAACATGTATGTAATGTGTATATCCTGCTTTACTATTAGTTTTTTTTCATAATCTGGGGGTCAGGTGGGTACACGGCTGTATCGAGCTACAATAGATATTATTAGCTGTTTGCTATGAACAGGACTGTTTTGTAGCAGCCTGTAATCTGTAGTCCATTGAAAAGCTGAGGCCCCCTATGGACATCCTACCCCCTGTTAAAACCACCCTAAATTAGGGCATTTTAGATACACTCTGGTGTACCCCCCCCCAGGGGTTAATATCCACGCGTGGCTGAGAGACTGGACACTGACACAGAAGTTGGTCAAAGCAATCTCTAACTTTTAATTACATGGGGGTAAGCGTATATACATCTTTAGAAGAGGGCAGTCCTCACTGAGGCTAAAACATTGTTTCATTGGTCAAAAAGGAAGAAGAGATAAGAGAGAGGAGATAATACATCTGCATCTGCGCACTGGGTCCTACTTTGGAATGTGAACTAATGTAAACATCTGGTTACCATCGCCATTTTGTAATGGAGTTTATTCTAACAAGAATTCTGCCTACGTCATATGTGACACTTCAAAGAGGTGCTTCTCTATAGGCAGTGAATAATATATACATATCATCAAGCCATATGATTGGCCTACGCATTCCACCACACTCTATTGGACACCTGTAGAAAGATGAGAAATCAGACACTTTCCACAGCACAGCTCTTTGCCCCCCTCTCTCTCCTCTCCAGTCTTGAAACAAAGAGGGGGGTGGGTGGGCACTTGGAAGTAGAAAAAGTTAACTCATTACAATCCTAGATATACAAAATATAGAATAAAATTCACACATCTTTAACACCCCCACGTCATTGGACACTGACGGCATACCGTAGCGCTATGCCACCAAGTCCTATTGGCATTCTCCTTCAGGTGTTTGATATTATATTGTGTCCAGGGACATTCACACTATGACACGACGTACCGTGACCCTGAGGGGTAGCTGGGGAGGGCGAGCTTGGCAGCGAGTCGAATGTCATGTCGCTCATGTTCTCATCTCCAGAATTCTCAGAAAGCCGGAAAAGCAGAGGCGGGCGGCTTCCAGACATGGTTCTCACCCGAGAGCTGCCGCACTTCTCTTCTATGCCACGTACAACCGTCTGCGCAGTTTGCTAAAACATTGCAGGGACAGGACATTTTTAGATTGCAGGTCATGCACTGGATAATATGTACCGCCGTTACATTACTCTGCTGAGAGTGAATGACCTGTGGGTCACAGAAAAATATCATCTAAAATCAATGAGCTATAATCGCGGGAGTGCGGGTATAGTCACATGGCAGATTCTGCAGCAGCGAAATCCGCTGTATATTCCGGCTCAGAAACTGCGTGGCCCCGGTCACTGAATGGAGCTAGGCTGCAAATGGTCAATCGCCGCGGCTTCCATCAGGACATGTCCTTTTCTTGGGGCGGTGTCCAGACGGACATCGCTGGAAGTCCTTTTACTTCATGTTCTTTAAACCAATGGCTGCGCAAATGGCAGTATGGCCTCCCATGTAAAACAATGGGAGACGAACAACCCCGGAATACTGGCACAAGAAATAGACTATGAAATATCCTGGTATTAGATGCGGCCAAATTATTAAGAGACAAATTTTTGGCAGATCCACGAGCCAGAATATGAAATCTACTTTCTGACACAAGTAATTGTTAAATGTGTCAGGAAGCACAGTTCTCTGCCCATAACCGGCCCCCTCCAGACCACTTTTTTAGAAAAAGAATTTTGACGCAAAAAACGGACTTGAGCCAAATTTGCCAGAAAATTGGCGTAAAATTTTAATAAAACCTCCCTTTTTCACTTTGGGAACGTAGATCTGTATGTAGATGATATTTATTTCTTAAAGGGGTTGTCCAGGATTTTTTATTTTTTTTTTTAAACCTTCACTCACCCAGTGGGACCCGTGAAGAGATCTTTACCAGCGCCCCTGGCTTTGAGGCTTTTGGGCTGTCTTCAAAGGACTTCCGGGGGAGGGGATAAGATGAAAAAATACCTGGACAATCCCTTTAAATAACACATGAAATGGATGTAACTTCTGTACAAACATACGATGGTCTATTCACAGTATGACCTGTGGGAAGTGACAGCTGCTCAGAGCTCTGATGCAGCCGTCATTCAATGCCCTCTGACCCCCAAACAGGAACATTCGAACATTCATATTGACTTCCAAAAAGGAGCACAACCTGTTTTCGGGGGTGGGGGGGGACCTATTACACTTTGCTACAGCAATTTTTACGACAGCTAAAGTTCTCGCCAGTGTGGAAAAAAAAATACATTTTGCAAACCGACATTACAAAATACTAGACATTTTGAGCCAAAGGTCCTCAGCTATCTGGTTCAGTATAATGGACACATACCAGCATCTTGGTGCAGTTGTCCAACACGGCTTTTTCTCGAGGGGAATGGTCAAAAGGTGTCAGTCTCATGCTTTTACAGATTTTGTTGCAGGCATGGGAATGGAAGAACAAGGCCATACCACGCACTCCTGGAGAAAAAAATTAAAATTAAATCACGTCATGTAGTTATGGGTAAATTCTAAGAACAAAGGGTCTCTATAAATGTTCTGTAATGAATATTACGAATCGGAAGCTGTGATTTTCATACCTGAACCCATGGTCAGGCTGGTGAAGGGGTGAAGGGGGGTGTTGGCCTGTCAGCACAGGGCCATACTGCGCTGTCAGGTGCCCCTAACCAACAAATGGTTTTTCTTTCATAAACCCAGACCAAAAGGAAAGGTTCCCAAAAAGGTGTGTGGACACAGCAGTCCTGCAGACAGTTCTAGTAGATCTCTGGATCTGGCATAGTCGGATACTGGAGTTTGCCTAGAATATTGTGAGAAGGTTCACTATTCTAGGCTCAAAGTGTCACCCTCTAGTCAGCTAATTAATCCATACCCCCTGAGCAAAGGGGACCTGAGATTGTGACTTTGGGGTTTCATAAGCTGTAAGCCATAATCATCCAAATTATAACAAATAAAGGCTTAAAATATCTGGCTTTGCCTGTAATGAGTCTCATATGTTAGTTTCACCTTTTAAGTTGCATTACTGAAGTCTCTGCACTGGATGTACTGATCCACATGGAGGAGATGTGTGCCTCTGATCAAAACAAGATTCCAGTGTTTCTTAAGAGTTGGGAGCCATGGTCCAGGTTTAGAACCTCTTTCTCGGTTTGGGTAGCTTCTGGGGCTCTCCCTGATTCCCCTCCCTAAGTGCCTAGTGATTCACCAGCTATGCCCTACGATTTTTCCCCTTCCCCCACCCCTCCTAGTGTGTGTCGTCTTGTCTTCCCCTCTTTTATGTCAATGTTTGTCTAGAATTATGGGCCTAAGTACCTTTTATTTGAGGCCTTTTTAAGCCCTTTTGGGGCCTTTTGATTCCGCTGACTATATAACAGCTGGTTGTTTGCAATACAGTTACGGATACATGCTTGTACCATGTCCTTAATGCTATATTGCTGTTTAAAGGGACACTGACAGGCCCAATTAGCATATTTAGGTATATATATGTCAGTACAGGTCTTCTAAAGTCTATTAAAATCATCTAAGTAGCCCCCCTGTCCACCTTATAAATACCGAAATATAAAGTTTTATAACCTGCTTGTCCGGTCACCAATCTGCCCAAGCGGCGGCGTTTCATGTCAAAATGCGCCCAGCCAGCCGCTCCCAACTGCCGTTCTGAAGCCCCGCCCAGCTCATCAATATTCACTTTGCTGGGCGGCGGCTACAACTCTCCCGACTCACGATTCTGCGCATGGCCCATTCAATCCTCTGGGCACGTCCTCCGTCCAATCTTCAGCGCATGCGCCCGGCCGGGGTCACATTGCTCCTGCGTACAGAGCGCTGCAGCCTCTGCTTTATGCACATGCGCCGGACACTTGAGTTGGGAGAGTTGTAGCCGCCGCCCAGCTAAGTGAATATTGATGAGCTGGGCGGGGCTTCAGAACGGCAGTTGGGAGCGGCTGGCTGGGCGCATTTTGACATGAAACGCCGCCCCTTGGGCAGATTGGTGACCGGACAAGCAGGTTATAAAACTTTATATTTCGGTATTTTTAAAGGTGGACAGGGGGGCTACTCAGATGATTTTAATAGACTTTAGAAGACCTGTACTGACATATATATACACCTAAATATGCTAATTGGGCCTGTCAGTGTCCCTTTAAGACTGCATGTCGCATTGTAACTATTTATGTGGTTTCTATACTGCAAATTGTGATGTTTCCTTTATTATTATAAAAGAGAATAAAAACTTATTGAACCATAAGTTGCATTACTGAAATAAATGAACTTTGCAAGATATTCAAATTTTTCGAGTTTCACCTGTATATCAGGATTTGGTCAGGACAAAAACAGTTGTGTCCAGCAATTTTTGACCGGCCGAATCCCGGCATTTATGCCGGGGAGCGGCAAGATCCTTGCTGGTTCCCATTATTGTCAACAGGGTCCGGTGGGCAAGCGACATTATCCGCCTATGCCGGAACCAGAGAACTCTTCTGCCGGATTGCTCCGCCGCATGTGTCAACTTAGCCTTATCCCCTATCCCAATGGTCAGAACGCCAGCAATCCTGTGAAGGAGGGTCCACAAGTGCTGCAGAACTGCCCCATGTGAATCTAACCGACTGCCGAGTACAGTCCTTGCAGTAGTCCATAGAAGCAAATGCAGCAGTGGTCATGCGTGTGCATCACTGCTCCATTTCCATGGGGCGGGGCAGGGGGAGGTCGCGTGCGGACCCCTGTTTACGTGATCACTGGTGGTCCCAGCAGTCAGCCCCCCCAGTGATCACTTATCTCCTATACTGCAAACAGGGGCTAAGTGTTATCAGTGACACAACCCCTTTAAGTAAATTCATGTGTCTGCCTCGCCTTTTTTTTTTTTCTTACCACTTCTATCTGTAAATATGACACTGGGGACGTTGCATAGCAACAGCGAGGATGACACTTCGGTGACACACTTTGTTTACATAAGTCTATAGGCATAAATGTGCTACCATAATAACCTGCGTGGACTCTCAGCGCCTGTCACAGAGATGTACTGAAGATGATGGCAGCCTCCCTGACTGTATACTGGTATATACACTATATACTGGTCCCTTAGCTTTAGGACATTTAGACTACAGAGTGTATCTATATATCTATTGTAATGCCGGCAGTTTGTGCCCGCTGGCATCTCTCCTTGCTCGGTGGGCACAGCTACTGGAATATTGATTACCTCTGCTGTCGGTGGTGGGTGTTCACTGGCATCTTTTCCCTCCTGCCAGCCATGCTGCCAGAGGGTGGGCTGCCTTGCTGGTCCTATATGGTTGCCCTCTTCTAGCCTTCCCCTCCTCCTGCCCGCTATTCTGCTCCCTTAGGGCATGCACTTGCTCTCTGCGTCTCTTAAAGAACCAGCATATGCGGCCGAAATCATTCCCCAGCCAATGGCTGCTGTCCCCGAGTTATTTAAAGCATCTTCCCCCTATGGGAAGGTACCTGAACAAAAAGGTGTTTGTGTCTTTATATCGATCCTGTTCCGCCAGTTCTGACCCCTAACTGCTCATCGTACTCACCCTGTGCCGAACACCCTGAGCTACTGCCTGACCTCCGCTTGTCCACTGACCACGCTCATACGCACCCATCTCTCTTGACCCACCTGGGTAAGCTGTCACTGAACGGAAACTATTTCAAGAGGTATCGGCCTGGTGGTTGCCCTGCAGCATAGTACAGATTCCGGTACTGAGCTACTGCCTGACCTCTGCTTGTCCACTGACTACGCTCTTTTTTGTCCCCTTGGTACTACACAGCCATCTCTCTTGATCCTTCTGGGTGAGCTGTCACTGAACAAAGACTATTTTAAGAGGTAGCGGCCTGGTGGTTCCCCTGCAGCGTAGTACAGATCCCTGTACATGGGTGCCACTTAGATTTACTCCCATTCAGAGACACAGTGGGTTCACACCCGCTGCGTTACATCTACTTTTTATAGAGAAAAGATACAGATGGCACTGGCTCCAGCCGCACACACTATGTTGTGTTGAGGCATCATGGGACTAATAGTATAGCCACACACTTTAGATAGATGCCACCAAACCTGCCAATTTCAGCAGGACCAGGTGACCCTCTTATTGTGTATAGAGGCCTCCTAACTTTATGCCGTTATCTGATGTTGGTTCCATCCCTTTGTTCTCAAGCCGGAGGAGGGCTAAATTCCCCTCTACATATTGTGAACACATGCACACTCTGCTGTATAGAAGAGGAGGGAGGGTGAAAAGAAATTGTTGTTGCCTGAACAACAGCTTTCTAAGGTGTATGACCACCTAAAATTCAATATGGTATCTGATCAGAAGCAGAGAGGAGGCTGCATGGACCCGTCAGGCCCTATGTACTATGCATAACACAGTGTATCAGATTTTCTTGGCATGTTCCTTTACATAAAAAAAAAAACCTGCATCTAAAAAAAAATATAAGGTATTGAAAATAAATATTAATTTTACAGATAACATCAGTTCTTATTAATGGGAAGATGTCGTGAGAGCACTTCACAGCAAAACTCCGTCCTAGGCACTTGAGAGAGCAGAATGAAACATGATTTTCACACTACTCCTGATAATTAAAAGCCCCACAAAAGATATGTTTGTACAGCTCTCCCCAGCCCCTACCTAGTGCACGGTCAAAACTGCTGACAGTCTCACATAAAAAAAAATAAGCCTCTTTCACCTCCCTGTTCCCCCACTGCTTGCATTCCAACACTGAGCAGGTCCATTCTGGTCCTGGCTCAACGCACAGGAAATGCACAGACGGCTGCTAAGGTAATCACAAGTCGTAGGCAATTTCCACGTATTTCCTGTATGTTGAATGAGGACCAGGAAGCGATGACCTAAGGGGACCTCATAACCTATTCTGCTCCATAAATTAAAAATATTATCCTGAGGGACAACCCCATTAAGGTCAATGTGGTATAAATACAGAATAGAGTACCTAAGTTGCCGTCTCCAAAGTCAGTTCCAACCTCTGTATGGATTTGAGGGTCTGTGTACAAGTCTCCTACTCCTTGAATGTCTACGACAATCAGCTGATGGCCCGACCGTTCGAATGTAAAGTGGCTGAAAGCCTAGAAGATGAGAGAAGACATTTATCAGGGGACACAGTTCTGGCACCTTTATGGACGGGTACAATGGGTACGACGTCAGGAAGACAGACGTTATAGACAAGAGATGCAACATGAGCGTCACGGCATGGAATAGAATGAATCGGCATCGGTGCCACCTGAACGAAGCCTACCTGCGGAGTGAGGCGAATGTTGTCATCTCGGACGAATCCGGAGTTGGAGTTATACTTAATGTATTTGCCTTCAATGTAATGTTCTAAGTGGAAGAGAGGTTTGCCGGGTCTGTCTTTCATTTCGATGATGCACATCTGCATGATGTCCACCTGCATGGAGGAATCACACGTCATATACAATGCCACCACAAACAGGGAGGTAAAAACATCTAAGTACTTTTCAGATTATGCCTTCTAGGCTGTGTAAGGTTGGGTGACCACATGGGGTTTTCTGTTGCGGTTTTGCCAAAAGTAAGGCTACTTTCACACTTGCGTTCAGAGCGGATCCGTCTGAGACGGATCCGCTCATATAATGCAGACTGTGGCTCCGTTCAGAACGGATCCGTCTGCATTATATTGTTAAAAAAATTAGTGTGAAAGTAGCCTGAACGGATCCGTCCAGACTTTACATTGAAAGTCAATGGGGGACGGATCCGTTTGAAGATTGAGCCATATTGTGTCATCTTCAAACGGATCCGTCCCCATTGACTTACATTGTAAGTCTGGACGGATCCGCACGGCCAGGCGGACACCCGAACGCTGCAAGCAGCGTTCAGGTGTCCGCCTGCTGAGCGGAGCGGAGGCTGAACGCTGCCAGACTGATGGATTCTGAGCGGATCCGCGTCCACTCAGAATGCATTAGTGCTGGACGGATGCGTTCGGGGCCGCTTGTGAGCCCCTTCAAATGGAGCTCACAAGCGGACACCCGAACGCTAGTGTGAAAGTAGCCAAAAAAACTGCTGCATGGGTGAATACAGCCTCAACCAAGAGAGGTCAAAAACAACGATCAATGGGTAAATACAATGGGATCACTTGTATCTTACTGAAAATCACTGTGTAAACGTGTATTATAATAATCAGATCTTCGTAGCGTGTACATCCAGCTTTTCATGACGTTTAATGGCAAGTATGAATAGATAGAAGCTGCAGATCACTGCTCAAACATGCATGCCATACAGTACATAAACGATATGAAATGTTACCGCCATACCATGCAAACTAACTTTACCATACAGAGTGCACATAAAGGCTAGTTCATATGGTGGATGTTGCTAAGGCAAAATCCGCTGCGTATTCCACAGCAGTAACCACCAGTTTGAATGCCAAGGACCCGCTTGCAGTTTATCCCCCTTGAATGGGGCCAAACCTGCAAGGTTTACTGCAGCGTCCATCCAGACACTGTGCCAAGAAACAAGGACAGGTTTTTATTTTTGAACCGGGGAAGGGGGGTTGCTTTAGGGCAGGCATGCTCAACCTGCGGCCCTCCAGCTGTTGCAAAACTACAACTCCCAGAATGCTCTAATAGCTGTAGGCTGTGAGGGCATGCTGGGAGTTGTAGTTCTGCAACAGCTGGAGGGCCCCAGGTTGGGCATTCCTTCTTTAGGGTATGTTCACACTATGGATTTTGAAGAAAAAAAATGCTAAATTTTTTGATGCATTTTTTTTATCAATTCTGGAGCATCTATTCTTAGGTCTCTATATCCTGCCATTCCTTTATTATTCCTGCTAGAACTTATGAGCTAATTACTAGCTGTTTTTATTGAAGGTCCAGCTGGATGTTACCAACTGGGGGGGGGGGGGTCCCTGCACAGTCTGACACTATCCAAACAATGCTGCCAATGTCAGTCTATGCAGGTTCACAACCCCAACTGGTAACACCCATCTGGACCTTCTTTGCAAACTGCTAATAATTCATTCACAAGTTCTAGGAGGAATAATAATGGAACGTAAAGTCATAAGAATAGATGCTCTAGAACGGTCATTACAAGTGGGATGCAAGTAGTTACTAAAACAAACATGTCAGGAGAGGTAACAGGTCCTCTTTAAGTTTGTGAACAGTCACCAAGGAGGACGTTCAAAGCGGACCAACTGATGTGGAGACAGGGCAGCGACCCATGGGATAATCCAGCCTTGCTCTACTCCACCATAATTATTTCCAGTCCTGAAAATCTTCATAATTATGTGTGCATAGCATTGGATGCTCCTTCCATAGGCTCACTGGTCAGACTGGCCCACCAGGATCCTCCGGTGGGCCCAGGGTCTAATACCATAGTGGGCCCCAAAGTACCAGGAGAAAAGTCACATTTGGCTGCCTTTGGAGCCAATAGGGTTGATTTAAGACCTATTAGACATTATTGATGATATAGGGGTTGGGCCCCAAGAATAATTTCCTCTGGTGGGCCCAACGAACCCCTTTGCACGTCTTTTAGACTTTTTAACTTCAGGTTTCTTGCTCCTTGATATCTTGGCACCATAAAAGAAATGCACATCTGTTTTTCTTTACCGCACTGCGGTTGCAAGTCCAAGATGGGACAATATGATGACTCACTGCTTACAGCGCATTTTCAGCACAAACCTGGGAAATGGTCAAAAGTTCTCCCTCAATGAAACATTTCCAATAACAAAACAGTGTTTGGTTTTTCTCTCTTGTCGAGGTTCCCTGCAGATTGTTTTCTTTGGGACGTTCACATATGTTTTATATAGGCTACAAAGCAAGCTAAAACCAGAAATGTTACTGCTGGGACTTCCTGTTCTTGTCAGCAAGCCAGAAGATGATTGTATGGTAGATAAAAGTGCAAAAAAATAATTGTAACGGTGATTGTTTCAGCCTTAGGGCTCATGCACACGACCGTATATATTTTGTAGTCCACAAAAAACGGATCCGCAAAAAATACGGATGACACCCATTTGCATTCCGTATTTTGCGGAATGAAACAGCTGGCCCTTCATAGAACCGTACTATCCTTGTCCGCAATGCGGACAATAATAGGACATGTTCTATTTGCGGAACGGAAATACGGAAACGGAATGCACACGGAGTAACTTCCGTTTTTTTTGCAGATCCATTGTAAATGAATGGTTCCGTATACGGTCCGCAAAAATAAATAAATAAAAAATGGAATGGACACGGAATGAAAATACGTTTGTGTGCAAGAGGCCTTATGGCAGAAACTGTCATTACTGTATGTATTTCGCATTAAAGGGGCTTTCCTTGTGTTTAAGATTAATGACCTATCCTCAGGATAGGTCATCAATATAATATCGGTGGGGGTCCGGACCCGGCAGACCTTGGCATCGGGTAATAATCTAATGGGGATGGCTCAATGGTCTCTTAACAGCAGATGTTCAGGGAAGAATTTCAACATGCCCGATCTTCTGTTCCTGCAGGGAATGTTATTAGCACTTGCTTTTATTCTGTCTCCATTTACACTGACTTGATTGCATGCTATAAAATAATGGTTGCTCGTGAACCCCCTCTATAATAAATGGGAGCAAAGTCAGATCTTTGCAGAAATGTCGCGTGAGAACAAAATCATAAAAATACAATAAGGTGTGACATAAAATCAATCAATTGAAGGAAAGTGCATTCTGTACGAGAGGATAGATATACATGGGGCACGTCCTATATAATGTAGGTTTATCACTAGACCTTCAGTAAAATATCTGCACATGTCGGATTACACGGCATGGGAGCCTAACAAAGCGGGAGGTGGCTGGTTTTCCTGCGGGCTCTTTCATGTCTGACATGAGGCAGATTAGATAGCAGCTGCAGCCTTGTCAGGTCTGTCTCACAGGCACATTAATTCTGTTATGGGCGAGACTGAGGGATGTGGCCACGTGGTGACACGGCCATTCTCCAGCCGCTCGGGCTCACGTTTTAGGAGGAGCTGATTATGGAGAATGTAAACAGGTCCAGGCACATTGCACAGCCTCACGTATAGCACGTCCCATCAGCATGTTTATATGCTGCGGTACAGGGTGTTCGCTGCGCTGCTGCAGCTGTCTGTTCTCAGCGGTTTAGGTTACAGGTTATAACTGGAGACGCGTGGAAAGGTTTGGGTTATAGCATAACATACACAGAGACACCATAGATGTGTATGACAGGAGGACGCTGATGGGTTTCCGCTAGCTGTGCAAAGGGGGAGCAAAATATATGTTAGGGTATGTTTACATGCAGTGTTTTCAATGCCAATTATGGTCAGATAAAAAAAAAAAAAAAAAAATAACCATACAATTTTTTTGGGAGAAACTGATAAATTCACAAGGAGATGATGCGTAATTACATCTAATCACATTACCTATCTCTATCTATCGATCTATGTAATATCTATTGATCTATCTAATATCTATCTATCAATCTATCATACGTTCTTCTTTCATAAATCAACACAAAACATGATGTAGTTACATGCAGTTTCTGTACTTTAACAGATTGGCAGTGGTATAGCGCTATTACTGCATTATAAACATCCTAAGGCTAAATACACACGAACGTTGTTTGTTTCCGTGTCTGCTCAGTTTTTTTTGCGGATAGGATGCAGACCCATTCATTTCCATGGGTCCGCAAAAAATGTGCATCAGTATGTCCGTTCTGTAGCCCCGCAAAAATAATAGAACATGTCCTATTTTTGTCAGTTTTAGGCATTGTTACAATGGATTTCCCCAAAAAACGGATGGCATACAGATGTCATCCTTTTTTTTTGGGGGGGGGGGGGGGGGGATCCGCAATTTGCGGAGCGCAAAACACATACGGTCGTGTGCATGTATCCTAACGCGAATACAATTGTCCTGGTGAAGTGGGAGAGATTGGTAGTACCGTTTCTTATAGTACCATCTGGGCAGGGTTGGACTGGCCCACCAAAGAACTAGAAGATCCTCAGGAGGGCGCAGGCTCTAATACTATAGTGGGCCCTGAAGGTCCAAGAAAAAAAAAATCTTGGGGGCTACCAGGGCATATTTTCCTACAAGCAAATTTAGACTAGCACATTCCTAACTGCAGATGCATATCCATAAAGATAGATAACATGCAGGAAGCAAACAAAAAAAGGTATGGCAGCACAATATTTTTCACATACAAACAATAAAACTGAGAAATAAGGATCATTCTAACTTAGAGTGGTATTATACCTACTATAAATGAGAAAAATATCGCACATTTTTGATCAAACGTGTGTCGAGGCCATCTACCAGGCGTCAAGGTGGCTTCTGCAGGTGGGTCCCCAACACTAACAGAACTGCCTCTCCTGGGCTTGACCTAAGCCTACAATATTCAGGGCAGTGTAGGAACCAGCTACATATATACTCTGCTCAGAAGCCCTAGGCAGATGGGTGGGGAGTGCTCAATCTAAAAGAGAAGCTACCCTCAATATATACTGCAAGAAAATTTAGACTATCACAGATGCATATCCATAAAGCTAACATGCAGGCAGCACAACATCTCACATACAAACAAAACTGAGAGTTTTATTGTTTGTAAGGGCATATTTTCCTGGCACTGGATGCCATTGGAGTTACCACTTACACTGTGCATGGCTGACACACGGTGTAACAAGTTCTACATGACGTCATGTGAAATTTTGTCACAAAAACAATCCCATCCACTCTTCATCTTGGATAAACCCTGAGGCTGTTTTTGTAAGAGGCCCTAGAGAGAGGTAGGTGTGTCTGTATGGACCTAGAACACAAGGTCATGAGTTCAGTTCCTGTCTCTCACCTTGCTGCCAAAAACTTGTGCAAACCAATCCCTCGTATGACATTTCTGTACAAACATCCCAGTGGAAATATGTGTATATAAGAAAGTAGAGCTATAAAGTGTAGACCTCAAAAGTATACCGCACATTCAGCGTTTGATTGACATATTATTGGGATACTGCAAGGGATAAGCAGCTGCCAGAACCTTTGCAGCTGCTTATCTCCACAGACATAGAAGGATCAAAGTCATTATAAACTTTGGTTGCTCCATTTTGTAGATGCATAGGATTTGAAGAAAATAAAAATTATGCTTTCTGCCAAAAAATGGCACCACTCCTGTACTTAGGTTATGTCTGGTATTGCAGCTCTGATACAATGAAGTAAATGGGCCTGAGCAGCCACGCCAAAGACAATCTGTGGGCAGGTAAGGCACCGTTTCAGGTAGAAAGCAGCCATGTTTTTCTAATCCTGTACTACCCCTTTGAGGACAACCCAAAGACTAGACTGTTGTTGAATCTCACCACTATTGTCAAGATCTGCTGAGATGACATGCACAGTCATGTTACATGTTGCCTCATCTCCTCTTTCCTATTTTTGAGGCAGGGGTAGGCCACCAGGAAATGCTGGCATCCAGAAGGTCACGAAGAGCAAATGTCTAATGTAATTGCTATGTGCCAAGCATCCAGAGGACCTTCTCTCACAAAAGGGAGTTTACCAGAAGCCATTATATCCTGGCCAATGACTGCCCATCCAAAAGCCCGATCCTTCTACCTCCTGACATTAACCGATGGGGGAAGAGTCGGGATGCCCCATACATATTAGATATTTGGCCTGCCTAAATGGATGGTTTCAGCCAACATGCATCTAATATGTATGACCAGCTTTAGGCTGGGTTCTCACATCTCTGTTTTTGCCGTGGTTTACCAACACAGCTGCAAAAGTATGACCCCAGCCTTAGAATGGAGAGGCTGCAACGGTAGCTAAGGCCATGTGCACATTTGTGCCACATTTCTGGTATTCTGTACCAGCGTAGTAACAGAATACTGGAGCAGCAAACGAGGTTTGTCGGGTGTCCGGCGTGAATACTGGCAATTTGCCAGACAAAATACCACTACACATGCAGCGGTATTTCAGCCTTTCTTTGCCAGAATCTGTAATGGAGGCGCCTGCCGAAACCTCCGCTGCAGAAGTGAACTAAAGATAACTAAAATATAGTCCCGTTTGCATGAATGGATCTGTGTTGCGGTTCCCTGCACAGTGTGCGCCCGCACAAACTGGATTTTAAAAGCTGGAACCCCAGAATGCCGTGAAATGTTATGGAATTGCACTCAACCTTCTTGGCATGACTTAGGCCTACAAACATTTCCATGAAAAGATCAGTCTATGAGTTCTCCTCCTGTTCTACCTGTTCATTAGTTTCAGATTTATCCTGGTCTCATACACAGGTAACGAGTGGCAACCAAAGCATGGCCACCGAAGTATCCACGGACCCTCAACAGCATATCAGTAGTGATGAGCGAACTTCTGTTTTAAGTTCGGCGTCTAAAGTTCGGCTTCCGGTTAGCGGAGAATCCCGATCTGGATCCGGATATGGATTCCGACTTCCGTTGTGGTCCGTGGTAGCGGAATCAATAATCGGCCATTATTGATTCCGCTACCACGGACCACAACGGAAGTCGGAATCCATATCCGGATCCAGATCGGGATTCTCCGCTAACCGGAAGCCGAACTTTAGACGCCGAACTTAAAACAGAAGTTCGCTCATCACTACATATCAGTCTGAACAGAGCTTTGTAGATCTACATGTGACTACTGCATGAAATCCTGGAGTCGGTACAGGACCAGTGTCGGACGGAAGTCCCTTGGCCCACCAGAGGAAATGATTCTGAGGGACAAAGAGTACACGTGTATACAGGACCTTAAGGGCCCTGCTTTATTAGAGGTCCATAATTGTCAAAGCTTGGGCCCACCGGAGGATTCTCTGGTACTCTGATGGGCCAGTCCAACCCTGTATGGGACAAGGCTAAAAGTTTAGGGTGTTGCAAAACCACTTCCAAGTATACAACCAAACCAAGTCTCCATACGTGCTCGTGTTGGTTGCTCATTACGGAAAAACAGTGTGACATAACGATAAGTCATAAATCATCCCTACCTGTTTTGGTGGTTTGTGTCGGTTGTATTCTTCACCCCACAACTTGGCCTCCATTTGTAGGCGGACGTCTTCGAAATAGACATCCCTGTCAACGGTCTCTAAATACCGTTTGGCCACATAGTTGTAGGCGCTTTTCCACTGCTGACTGTGTGAGAAATTGGACAGCTTCTTCCTAACAATACAGAAAAGACAAGAAGCATTTACATAGGATGGCTGTGATGGATATGATAATATGTCACCATACATAAGCACAACAAAGGCTCTCGTTCCCACTGACCTGTTGATTTCGGCAGGGTCGACTGTCTGTATAATGTGTATAGGGGCCTCGTCACTCTCTCCCGATGGCAGATGTTGAGGGACAGAAGGGTCAGACATGACAGATTTCTACCAGTCTGATCCTTTTGTTCTCAGGAAGATAAGCCAAGCATGCATGAAGGATCGGGAGAAAAATCGGTCATATGGGCGCTTATCCAGCCATGTATGGCCGGCTTTAGACATTTATGGCTATCCACACAACATGCCATAAATGTCTGAGAGATCAGGTCCCACCTATCTGACTCACCTTTATCTCCAAAATGATAGCCGCCGCATCAAATGAATGGAGAGGTGGATGGGAAGAATTCTCCATTCATTCTCAATTTGCATGTGGTGGCTGGCAAGTGAGAAAGGGGTGGGGGACCCCTGTTCTGGAGATAGGTGACTGTACTATAAATGACGAAGATGGTAATACCCTTCAAAGGCGATGTGCAAACAGTCCCAAATTTTCAGGGACTGTCTCTGCAACTTCGCGGTGTGCCGGGCTGAAAATGGATGAGCTTATATTAGACACACCCACAAATAGGCAACCCACTCTTTTTGGGGAAGTTCCCTGTGGCGGAATCTATTTATCCCTAATTTATGCAACAATTAACAGGGCAAAAAAAAAAAAACACTACTTGTCAAGTGGATGCTGGCACAGATAACACTTCGAGTAGAGGAAACAAAAAAAAATAATTGTGGAAATGTAATAAAATGGTCTCAAAGAAAATCTGTGTTCTCCATAGCAACCAATCGCATCCAAGCTTACATTTTTCAAGAGCAGAGTAGGAAGTGAAAGCTGCGCTGTGATTGGCTGCTATGGGCATAAACACACTGTAATAGGAGAGATTTATCAAAACTGATGCAAAGTAGAATTGGCTTAGTTGCCTATAGCAACCGATCAGATTCCACCTTTCATTTCCCATAGGAGCTCTAAAAAAATGAAAGAAGGGATCTGATTGGTTGCTATGGGCAACTAAGCAAGTTTTCCTTTATGCCAGTTTTTATAAATCTCCTTGACTGTCTGATCCAGTTATTATGTAAGATTTTATAAATCTGCTCTAAAAAGTATCTGAAAACACATCCAGATCATGAAAGCAATGGTCTTGAGAGGACCCAGGGAGCCCACTGACTTCTATGGGAGTGTTGTAGGCATGCTTTGTGATCCGTGCAGAGATCAGGAGGGAGTAGATAAGTCTTGACAATCACCTATTGCGAATGGTGGATCCTGTGATTACATATGTGATATCGGTCATTCTAATTCTGCTCGTAATGATAAGCAGATAACTGCGGTAAGAGTACAGAAGAGGCACCTATTTATTAGGCTTAGCGGCCAGTGCTAAAACTGCAGGATTTTATGGTTTTTGTTTAAATACAGATATTGATATGGAAAATAAAAACTTCCCCAAAAATTGGCTCCAACAAAATAATTGCTGTGTATAACCAATTAGAATCTCCACGCCTAAACAGACATTATAAATACACATCGCATAATTACTCCAATTCAATTAATTTCATATCAAATAACATTTAAAATCTAGTAGCAGCGGCATACATATACTAGATTTTAAATATTCATTTGGATTAATTATGCACTATGTATTTATAATGTTTGCTTTAGTATGGAAAATGAAAAATAACATCACCCAAAAATATGTTTGACATGAAAACATTATTAAACAATAGGCAATTTTCTGATGACACATTCCCTTTAAATGTATGGTCCCTATCACTGTTGTCTCTCACCTTATCAGACGCTGCAGTAAAATCTAGTCCATTGACTTATCAGGGATCAATGTGTAAACCATTGAAAATTCTAGTTCTGCAATGTTTAACCCTCACTGGCTTTGTTTCTCCTATGTTATGTCACACGGAGACAGATGATGAGAGGGGAAGATAACAGAAAAGAAGAAGGAAAGCTAAAAGCAGTGGCCCTGAGCTCTTTATAGACACGCTTGTCATAAGGGCCCTTCACACAGGGTGATAATCCCCTAAACGAGCGTTCACAATCAGTGCCCAGCGTAACCATGTCCAGTGATCAAACGATGGAAGACAATTCGCATTGTTGTCACTGAGCTGGTTGATGACATAAACATCCTACATCCCCTCATGTAAAGAGGCATGTCACTTGTAATGCAAGCTGTATAGAAGGGGAACGATCATATGGACAATCATAGTTATAAAAAACCCTCTCAATTAATGTATTGTATAATCTATTGTATTATATAAATTATTTAAAGGAGTGCCGATCTACTTACTATAATCGCCAATCGGCACTTTACAGGCAATTTATCTGCTCATGTTAAAGGACACTAAAGCCTGTATTAAACAGCCAGTTCAGGCAGGCGATCATCAGGAGAGAAGCGTCCCTTCCCAGCAATCGCTTTCTCGTCAGTGGAGAGCGCTGTTATTACATGCATGGATCTTCTCCACAGTATGGGGAGGAGCGATCACTAATGCCATCGCTCTTCCCTATACTAAATCATTGTTTGCCGGCAGCAGATCGTGATTACACACACCACGATCTGCCACCTGCAGACAATGATCTTCAAACCTGTTGAAAGAGTTGGATTAATCGGCAGTAAAATTACACTGCCAGATCATCACTAACGAGTGTTACTACGAATGCTCGTTAGCGATCATCTGGCAGACAATCTGCCTGTCTAATACCGCCTTTACACTGGGCATACACAGGTTAAGCTGCCACCTATTCCTCATGATCCTCTCTCCATACACATGCATGCTAGGCAGAGCGTGCACGTGATCTCGAAAGGGAAAGAGCAGTAAAGTGCTGCCAGACTCTCCTGTAGGCAGCTTATCTCCCCTGAGAACAAAGGAATCATGCATGTTGGAATGGAACTGCCTGATTATGATCTCCCTCAACATCTGCTGTTGGGGAGAGTCAGGACTCCAGAGACCTTAGATGGTCAGCTAGTCCTACTGAAATTGGAGGGGTCGGCCAGCTTAATTTCAATAGCAGCATAAGTGTATGTTACCGTATAAACCATTGTGCCGCATATCCCAGGAGGAACCATAATGTGAATTTACACGGCCGGATATTCGGGAAGAATATCGTGAAAGAACGTTCTAGCGAAAGCTCGTTCCTGACAATCTGCACGTCTAAAGGTGCCGCCGATTACCCGATGAACAAGCAAAACGCTAATTTATCTGGTTATCCTGTCATTTGTGCAGGCACCTAAAATATATTTTCTGGGCTGCTGATCATGATGTCTAAACAGCGATCTGCTGCCCAGAAACAGCGCAGCTGTATGAAGATGAGCGATCGCAATAGTGACTGCTCGACCCCATACTGTGGAGGGGATCGCTGCATGTAAATGCAGTAGTCTCCTTCACTGGACGAGCAGCAGATTGTCGCTTCCTTCCCGACAATTGTCTGTCTGTTCGATCGGAGCATGTAAACCAAACCCACCTAAAGAATTCCACTGATTGGACAGGAGTATAAAGCTTGAGTAAAAAATTTACTAAAAATAATAAATACAGATAATAATCCATTATTTTAGGACCATTGAGACCCCTCAGCTTTCCGCTTGGCGAATGCTGTGGCCAGCTTGACGTTGGGGAAAGTCAGAACCCCAGAGACTTTAGATGATCAGCCAGTCCCACCAAAATCGGCAGGTTTGGCCAACGTCTAATGAGTAAGGCCAGCTTTATTGCAATAACGGAGTAAGCATTGGTCATAAACCATTGTGCCGCTTATCTTAGAAGGAACCAAGAATTCCATGGAATGGACATGGACTTTTACAAAAGTACAAAATCTAATAAACCTAATATGTGATAATAGTCCATTATATAAAGACCTTCGTGACCTCTAAGCTTTTCGCTTGGGGAAGGCTGCGGCCAACTAGACATCTGTTCTGCAGGGGCCATTACATGTGCAAAATTGAATCAACTTAATACATAGATAATAATCCATTATCTTAGGACCATTGTGACCCCCTCTGCTTTCTGTTAGGGAAAATGTATGGCCAGCTTTATTTCAATAGCAGCGTGAGCGTACGTCATAAACCACTGTGCCGCTTATCTCAGGAGGAACAAAGAATTCCACCAAATGGACATGACTTTAAAACTTACAACAGTACAAATCCTAACAAACCTAATATACAAATAATAATCCATTAATTAAAGACCTTTGTGACCCCTCAGCTTTTCGCTTGGGGACATGCTAAAAGTAGTATTACTTGGCTGCTGTCCAGAAGGAAGACCATTCATCTAATGAACAGACAGATAAAATCCACCAGAGTAGGAGCTGGTTAAAGGTGACCCTTTGGACTTTAGTTACACCCCTGCATTTGTAACTTCCTATATCTTATATTAAGCTTGATTTAAAACACGTTCATTACAATCCACACGTTGGACAAGCAGCTCTGATGTGTTCCCATTAGGAAGTTCCTGGGCAGCAAAGATCGATGAGATGAGATTACAAAAACATTCTCCCGTCCCAGAGCTCCAGGGCATGACTTTACATGAGCGAACACTTTTGTGCACTGCTGATAGTACCTTACACATTCCCACGCTCATTACATTCCCAAATGTTTCTCAGTACATTTAACAAGAGCTGCAGACGCTCAGCACACACACCCTATAATGATTAAAGAGGTTCTCCAGCAACCAACGTTAATTATCACAGTGTCTCAAAGTTGCGTGGATCAGCCGTTCTGGAACATGGAAGCCTACATCCTCCAACGTCAGATCTTTTACCAGGTTTCTGGTCTGGGCTATAGATGGAGAGGTTTTGTGGATGAGACCTGAACTATGCAACTTGCCGGCGCATGCGCAGATGCCGTGGATTTAGGGGTTTGCGCGCGCACCAGGAAGCTGAGCAATTCTGGCTCCATCCACGGCCCCACTTCTGTCCTAGGCTGTAGAAGTGACGTCGCTGGAAACAGAGTCCAGATCAGAAACCTGGTAATTTATGTGATGCTGGGGTTTTCTGAAGAGGAGTCACGTAACTAAAGATCCAACACGCCAATCCACGCAACTTCGAGATGGTAAGTGTATTGGAAACTTTCTTCTGCAGGCAGGATATGGTGAATTAAAGGGGTTGTCTCATTTCGGTAAGTGGCATTTATCATGTTAAAAGGGGTTGTCCGGGTTTAGAGCTGAATCCGGACATACCCTTATTTTCACCCAGGCAGCCCCCCTGAGGCTAGCATCTCATGCTTCGATGCGCTCCCGTGCCCTGCGCTAAATCGCACAGGGCAAGGTCTCTTGTTTTTAATAACACACTGACGGGCGGAAACTTCTGCCCGGCAGTGTGTTCGGTGACATCACCAGCTCTGATGGGCGGGCTTCCTGGCAGCCCCATGGAGAGCCCCGGTAGGTCACCAGATCTCCAAAAAAAATGCCTTTTCCCTGCGCGACTTAGCGCAGGGCAAAGGAGAGTATTGGAGCATGAACTGCTCCGATGCTCAAGTCAGGGGGGGCTGCCTGGGTGAAAATGCAGGTATGTCCAGGTTCAGCTCTGAACCCGGACAACCCCTTTAATACAAGGCACTTGCTAATGTATTGTGATTGTTCATATTGCCTGCTCTGCTACTTCATTAATTTTTCTATTGCATTATACACGGCTCGTTTCCAGGGATTACGACCACCACAGCAATGCAGATATGAGGTGGACTGGACGGGAGCTGCTGTGCATGTGTCAATATGTGCGCCCCCACGGTCCTGGCCACCAGAGAGGCCGGCACTTTTTCCTATGGTGTGCAAGCAGGACCACCGCTGCTGAATTACAGGATGGTCCTAACCTCTGAAAACAAGCAGTGTATAATGTGATGGAAAAAATTCTAATAAAAATCTAAAGGAAGCAATATGGACAATCACAATATTTTAGCAAGTGCCTGGTATTAATTTTCTCTACGTGATAAAAGCCATTTTGTAAAGCGAGACAACCCCTTTAAAGTTAAATTGCTGAGTCCCCAAAATCCTTTAACATAAGCACACTTCCTATCATATATTCATATTTTGTGCATGCAATATAGTAAATATAATAAAAAGAGACAGAACTGATTAAATAGAGAGATATGAGATAGATGGATAGACAGATAATTACTTACGTTCTATAGCATTCTCTCATAGCACCACGTCCAAATGGCTATAAGAAAAAAAATAGGAAATATTTTATTCCCAAGTGTCCTTATGTGACGTGGTTACTTATAATAAGTGAACCCTCGCCCTGTACTTTGCACCCAAAAGGAAAGAAATACTTACCTGAGAGGCCATTTTAATTAACACGACATCCTGTACCCACTGGCCGGAGACAGCATTGTACCTACAGACAGAAACATGAAGATTATCACACAGGTCATAGATAATAATAGCTCACAATAACACGTACATACAACACACACAAAATTACATTTCCTAGCTAGAAAGTTGCTTTCTAATTTGCCACTTGTAGACGAAAAATGACGGCACAAGTGAAAAAGCGAGAGGGTGATCCTACTATACCCCTTGAAATTCAGTACAGTTTATTTGGGTTAATCTGGAATTAAATTGGTTGTGCCACCATTAAATGTAATTTTTTTCATATAACTAAATGAAAATCGAGTTACTTTTAAAATTACTTTCTGTTACAAAAATGCTCTGCTTGTTGGATATTATCTTCACATCCTTATAAAGGTACCCCCTGGTGTTTAATCTGTATAGTAATTTGCTTGTCCATTTAATGAGCTGGTCGCACATGCTCAGTTCCATCCTTCAACTGCCGTATCTACTGTAAGAAGCTGTGACAGTTAAGAGAGCTGCAGCAGAAAGGACATGACCCCCTGCCTAGTTGAGCAAAGATTAGGGAGATCTCTGGATACATGTGAGATACAGAATTGGTTTGAACTTGATGTCAGATTTTAATTTACTACTTCTATCACAGCATAACCCCTTTAATAGTAACAGATGACCTAAGTGGTTTGTATAGAACTTACTTTAGGACACAGAACAAAGGATCAGGCATACTGAAATTGAACACACCACCCCCCCCATGATCTGCCAGGGGAGAGTTGGCACACAGTCATACATAAAATATTCATGCGGTCCCGGCGGGTTCAGCCGCCTTTGCTCTCATGAGTGTGAGGACCTGTAGATCATATTACAGTTCTGTGATAAGACAGGTGCCAGATTTTCTAGATTATCAGATGCTGAATTAAAGGAATTTCGATGTAGATAATAACACTTTAAGACAGGCTATGGCTTTTACTGCCAAACTGCATAGTGCACGTTGGCCGATCATATATTTTGAGCATTGTTATACCAGTGTATGTGGCAGATGTATATACATTTTATATGTGCCGCATATGGATGTTATTCGGAAGTAGTGGGTTTGCATATAATAATTCTGCATTGACAGACTTTATAGCAGAGGCCATGCCCCCTCTGTTCTATTCCTGGCCATTTAAGGGCCCTGCATGATGTTCCTAGAGCAGCTGGGTCCTATCTAAACACAGAGATATGTTTAGTACAGTCTAAGAGCATGGTCCCCCAACGTGACACTAATAAAAGACACAAATATTAATGCAAACCTCTCTGTGTATCAGCGGCGAACTGGGAACTTAAAGTGGCCCTAGAGGGGGAAAAAAAAAAAACTAAAAGTGGCCCCAATTTTGTAGGTGGGTGCAAACTGACAGAAGGTGTGCAGCGACCGGGTCCGCAGGGGAAACACGTGAGACTAGGTAGGCCGATGGGGGTAGTAGTTCATTTACTCACAGTTAGCGGAGCCTCCCTGGACCGGCGTGCAGTGTTGGGGAAGACAGCACTAAATCCTCCGGGGTACTCTCTATTGCAGGGAGCACCAGCCCAGATGGTGGTTGAGGCGCCCTTGATGGTAAAGATGCTTAAGGTGCTTTTGCGGCTGGGCCCCTGTAGTCGTGACGCCAGCACCGTAAGGTGCAAATGTTGAGTGTAGTAGTAGTAGTAATTAAGAGTCAGTTGTTGTAAAAGAATTGAACATTTACTTGAATCAATAGTCTCAAGGCAGATGTTACAGTCCATCAATAAAGTGCATTCATATGGCACCAGTAATGATTCAGATGTTAAGGTAATTGTAATCCTGTCAATTGAGGAGTTTTCTAGTACTTTAGCTTTACAGGCGAAGAATAATTAGTCTTAATTATAAAGTGTAACTAAGTGTAATTAGTCCACTTTCTATAGCACTCTGGTACTAAACATGCTGTTTTCTACTTATCTTGAGCTATCCCATAAGGGCGTTCTCCCTCGTCTTCTGCTACATTATTTACAGGATGCTCTCCTGAAGCAATCAGATTTTTTGGTTTCCACTAGATCCCGGAAGGCTTCTAGTGAATAAGGACAATTCTGCGCACTAATTATCCATTCGTGTCCCGGCACTTGGAAAGCTGCTCTCAGGCACTTGTGCGGATGAGGTCCATAAGCTAGAGTCAGCTGTAACCCTCACTAGGCTTACTTCATATTTAGACATAGACTTATGGTCTGGTGCTTGGCTGCTGTAGATAAATGTTAGCTGTACTCCCTTAGCCTGGCCATGACCAAGGGGTAGAAATAGCAGACGACATGGTGGACGATGCCCGTTTCTCTCCTCCATACACGCTGTACTAACTAACTTCACTTCCTCTCTACTCTGCTCTACTGTTCTAACACACAGCCCAAGCTATGTAAACGAGTGGTGCCAGCACCACCTAGGGGCGACCGGGCGAAATGACAATGCCAGTCTGATAGTAGGAAATACCATACAATGCAAATACATAGGCAGATGTTTTAAGTGCCCCATCTACACACATATGTGGGACGCTGCAGGTGGGGTAACACAATTAGATGAGGCCAATACAAGTTGTCAGGGTCAGTAATACTGCAGTGCAGCACAGAACGCCATCCCACAGAACCAAATATTATAGTGCAGCACAAAATACCTGCCCAGAAGCTGATCCTCTGTGGTGGCCATCAATGCCTGCCATGTTCTGTCCTTAGAAGGTGAGATGTGGGCCACGACACCAAGCCAGCCTTACTTTCAGCATGCTACCTGGACTTCCTCTAATAATAAACCCCTTAAGTTCCAACAGAAGTATGTATCCAGCCAGCGGCAGTGAGGAGGGCACAGGCGGCCCTATGGGCATCGCCCCACTGGGAAAATTCCCTGTGGGGTCTATGGCCTGTCTGCCCCTACCCTGTATACATGCTGTGTCCTAAATTATTATACTGGCAGTTGTGGAGCAACTGGGGGATGGACGTTGCCCTCAGCAGCATCTTTTATGGACCAGTAGATGGCCTTATATTGTTCAGTGGAGATGCAGATAAGAAACACTTAAAGGGGTATTCCCATCACATACAAATGGGGGCATATCGCTAGGATATGCCCCCATTGTCTGATAGGTGCGTGTCCCGCCTCTGGGACCCACAACTACAAGGAGAACGGAGCGGGGAGAGCTGTGGCTGGAAGACCACGGGTTTTCCCGGGGTCTATCCACCACCAAGCGCTGCTCCCATACAAGTGAATGGGAGCGCACCACGCATGCGCGGCTCCTGCTCCCATTTATTTCTACGGGGCAGACGGAAATACCTGAGCCAGCACTTGGCTATTTTCGGCAGCCCCATTGAAATGCATGGAGGGCGGCTGCGCATGCGCAGTGCGCTCTACATTCATTTCCCCGCTCCATTCTTGTTGTAGGTGTGGGTCCCACCTCTGGGACCCAGATCTATCAGACAATGGGGGCATATCCTAAGGATATGCCCCCATTGTATGTGATGGTAAAACCCCTTTAACTGTCAAGAAATCACCTCCAAATTGGAGGGATCCAAGAAAACTTGATTGCCTTGGCCAGCTTTATGGCGGCCAAGGCCATCAATTGTTGGCACATAATTGGGGATGAATGTTCCTACGAATGCTCGTACTCAACAATCTGGCAAGTAAATTATCGTTTCTGGGCAGCAGATCGTTCTGTCTAAACAGCAATCTGCTGCCCAGAAACAATGCAGCCGTAGGCCGTCCGTGCCCTTGCTGCAATTTGCTTTCCGCAATGCATGGTCACCAGCTGTGGGAGTCCCGTATTGTGTCACGGACCTATTGACTTGAATGGGTCCGCAGTCCGCAATATATGGCAAAAGATAGGACATGTCCTATCTTTTGCGGTGCGGAGGCACGGACCTAAAATGCCCACAGAAGCACTTTTTGAGGAACAATTGCGGACAAGAATAGGACATGCTCTATAATTTTTGCGGAGCCGCAGAACGGAATTACAGATGTGGACAGAATGGGTCTGCACCTGTTCAGCAAAATTGCAAAACGGATGTTGACCAATTCATACGGTCGTGTGAATGAACCCTAAAATTGTAGGCACTGCTGGGATCCCGAGACTCTCGCTCCCGGTGAGTGCCCAGTCACTGCCCATTTTAGTCTATGGATGATGAGGGAACAGTTCATTAAGCCCTGCTGATCTGGATACGCCATAAAACTCAATCAAGCCTCGATAAGTACATTTTAGAATTGAGGATATTAATTACATTGCTTACGCTACTACTGATACAGTTACACCTAATAGGACGCTAATGACAATTTGATTACAGTATGTGTTGTGGGGATTCGCTTTGGTAGGCAGGGTAAGCGGACGCAGTACAGAGGCAAAAAACAAGGTTTAAATCAAAGTTCAGTGTTTATTCACACATAGCAAGAAAACAAGCCAAAAGAAAGTGTTCAGTTTTGGTGCCTGTTCACACCACACAAAGTTCACAGTGCAAAAAGACGTCACCTGGTCAGCAGATGATTTTCACCCAGAGTCCGCAGCAGTCTTTAGTGGCCTGTTTCCCCAGCCTATGGCTCACACAAACAGATGCCTCAGTGTTTCAAACCACAGACTCCTCAGCTCCTCTGTCATGGAGGATAATTCCCCCACCTGAACATGCTGGCTGGGTTTTTTATATTCCAGCCAAAACCCGGCCTGGAACCGTGGGGAACAGCCACCCACCCTGCTCTTTGGCTGCTCCCAATAAGAACCGGCCCGGATTGGCTTTACAGCCATTCTAACAGTTGAAGTGTCAGATTGCACTACAGACCTGACACTTCAGGAAAAAACCCGGTTCTTACCTCACCGAGGCCAGGAACCTCGGTGACACGTATCTTCCGTCAAAGACGGCTCCTTGTTCCTTCTTACATACCTCCCCCCTTTGTTCAACCCTGAGGGGGTGAACACTTGCCAGACAGTGTACGCGGGATAGGGCATCCGCGTTTCCCTGTAACCTGCCTGCCCTGTGTTCCACGGAAAACTTAAAATTTTGCAAAGATAAGAACCACCTGGTGACCCGAGCATTCCTCTCTTTGGCCTGGCTCATCCATTTCAAAGGGGAGTGGTCGGTCACCAGACGGAACCTTCTCCCCAAAAGGTAGTAGCGGAGAGACTCGAGTGCCCACTTGATGGCCAGGCACTCTCTCTCCACTATACTGTACCTAGTCTCGGCTGGGGTGAGCTTCCGGCTGAGGAAGACAACGGGATGCTCCTCCCCGTCAATATCTTGAGATAGTACAGCACCGAGACCTACCTCGGAGGCATCGGTCTGCACTATAAACTCCCTTTTGAAGTCGGGCGTCACCAAAACCGGGGACCCACACAGGGCCGACTTCAAAGCGGAGAAAGCCTTTTCCGCCTGCTCATTCCAGTGGACCGTCACTGACTTGCGTCCCTTCAAAAGGCCTGTCAATGGTGCGGCGACTGTAGCAAAATTGGGGACAAACCTCATATAGTACCCCACCATACCCAGGAACGACTTTACTTGCCGAGTAGAGACAGGTCGGGGCCAATTCCTAATTGCCTCAATTTTGTTCACCTGAGGTTTGATCACTCCGCGCCCAATGACATACCCCAGGTATCTGGTCTCTTCTAACCCTATCGAGCACTTTTTTGGGTTAGCGGTTAAGCCAGCCTTCCTAAGGGAGTCCACTACAGCCTGGACTTTAGGCAAGTGACTTTCCCAGTCGGTGCTATGGACAACGATATCGTCCAGGTACGCTGAAGCGTATCGACGATGTGGACGGAGTACAATATCCATTAACCTTTGAAACGTGGCGGGAGCGCCATGTAGACCAAAGGGTAATACCTTGTACTGATACAGCCCCTCTGGCGTGACGAAAGCCGTTTTTTCTTTGGCAGCCTCAGTCAAGGGTAGCTGCCAGTACCCTTTGGTGAGGTCCAACACAGAAAAATACCGGGCTTGGCCCAACTTTTCAATAAGCTCATCCACTCGGGGCATGGGATACGCGTCAAACTTGGACACCTCATTAAGTTTGCGGAAGTCATTACAAAACCGCAATGTCCCGTCTGGCTTGGGTATTAATACTATCGGACTGGCCCACTCACTTTTTGACTCCTCGATGACACCCAGCTGGAGCATTAGCTGCACTTCCTCCGTGATGGCTTGTCGCCTAGCCTCGGGTACCCGGTACGGTTTTAACCGGACTTTCGCCTGAGGCTCAGTGACAATGTCATGCCGGATTACGGACGTGCGTCCAGGGAGGTCTGAGAACACATCCGTATTCCGACTAATGAACTCCCTGGCTTCCTGAGCCTGTTTAGAGGAGAGGCTGTCAGCAATTTTCACTGTGACAGCCGCTTCCCCTGCTTCAGACTGAGGGGCCAAAACCGCTTCCCCTAGGAACCCTGGTCGTGGGCTGTCTTCCGTACAGGTTTCCCTTATCCTTCCACGGCTTGAGCAGATTCACATGGTACACCTGCTTTGGCTTTCGCCTCCCTGGCTGGTGTACTTTGTAATCTACTGGTCCAATTTTTTCTAGTACCTCGTAGGGCCCCTGCCACCTAGCTAGGAACTTACTATCTACCGTTGGTACCAGAACCAACACCCGATTACCCGGGTTAAAGTTTCGGACCCGAGCCTGCCGATTATAGACCCTTACTCTGGGCTCGCTGCGCTGCCTGCATATGCTCCCTAACCAGAGGTAACACTGTTTCCTATCCGTCCCTGCATCTGGGTGACATACTCAACTACACTTTTGTGCGGTGTGGTTTGTTGTTCCCACGCCTCTTTGGCGACGTCTAATAAACCACGAGGGTGTCTGCCGTATAGTAGTTCGAAGGGCGAGAACCCAGTAGAGGCCTGGGGCACTTCTCGCACTGCGAACATGAGATAGGGCAGAAGAAGGTCCCAGTCCCTCCCATCCTTAGACACCACTCTTTTCAGCATATTTTTTAACGTCTGGTTAAACCTCTCTACCAGGCCATCCGTTTGCGGATGATACACGGATGTCCGTAACTGTTTTATTTGGAGCAACTTACAGAGTTCCCTCATGACCTTGGACATAAATGGGGTCCCTTGGTCAGTTAGAACCTCCTTAGGCAGACCCACTCTAGAAAACATTTCCATTAACTCCTTAGCTATGAGTTTGGCTGACGTATGACGCAGTGGCACCGCCTCCGGGTACCGCGTGGCGTAGTCGAGGATGACCAGGATGTGCTGGTGCCCTCTAGCTGACTTCGGTACTGGGCCTACAAGATCCATAGCGATCCGCTCGAAGGGAACCTCAATAATCGGGAGAGGGACCAGAGGACTACGGAAATGTGGCTGGGGGCTGGTTATCTGGCAGGTTGGGCAAGACTTGCAAAACTCTTCTACCTCTCTGAACACACTGGGCCAGTAAAACCGCTGTAAAATCCGGTCCTGCGTTTTCTGCTGGCCCAGGTGTCCCCCAAGAACATGTTGGTGGGCTAATTTCAACACGAGCTTGCGATATGCCTGGGGCACCACCAGCTGTTCAATATGTTCACCCCGTAGTTTATTTACCCGGTACAGCATCTCCTGTTGAACCACAAAACGGGGGAACATAGATTCGGCCCCCGGTTGTTGCGGCTCACCCTCAACTACTACCACATTTTCCCAGGCTCGAGATAGAGTCGGATCCTGGTGTTGTGCTGTACCGAAATTATCCCTAGAGACATTGAGGTCTGCCAGCTCAGGACCCGGCGGCAAATCCTCTACGTCTCCCACCATCACACTTAACGGGGTTGTCTCCCCCTCTTCCACCGAAGTGGCGGTCACCCCTACTGCTGGTCCTTCTGACTCAGGTTCCCAAGGTTCTGGCCTCCCCCCTGAGTCAGGCCACTCTGCTAGGGGTACATCTGTCTCCCGGGTAACTTTCGTATCCGGCCAGAGTGCCGGGAACCCGGGGAAGTCTCTCCCAATGATCAATTCATATGGTAGCTTTGTGGCGACGGCCACCTCATGCATCCACCTGCCGGCCACCATTGACAGAGAGACCAGGGCGGTGGGATACTCCTTTAAGTCCCCATGTATGCAAACAACACCGACTCTTCGGCCAGTATACTCAGCCGGCCGCACCAGGGCAGCTCTTACCAGGGACACCAGGCTCCCTGAATCCAGCAGAGCCACCGCCAGAGTGCCCCCCACTTCCACCTGGCACAGGTGGCTATTGTCCATAGTCTCTGAAGTTCCTGTGGCACACAACATCCTGGCATATAATGAGTGGCGGAAGCCATAGTTGGTGTCCATGGGTTCCCCCCGATGGGGACAGTCCGCCCTTATGTGTCCAGGCTCCTGACAACGCCAGCAGACCACCGGGTTTGGGTCGGCAGGGGGTACATCCCGGGCGGGTCTAGCTGGCACCGGCCGCCGGGTCTGGGGTGGAGTTTTCCGGGGTTTGACTGGCCCCCTCCCAAAAGAACCCCCCTGTAGATTTCTGGTGGCCTCATAGCGCTCCACCAGGTCGACCATCTCCAGGGCATTATTCGGAGACACCTGGCCGATCCAGTGCTGGAGAGGGTACGGCAAAGCCCTCCAAAACACATCCGCCAACAGCCGATCCAACATAGCAGTGGGAGTCAACATGTCCGGCTGCAGCCATTTTTGCAAACGGTGCAGCAGATCATAATATTGTGGTCTAGCGGGTTCAGCCGGGTTAAATTCCCACTGATGCACCCTCTGGGCCCGGACCAATACATTCACCCCGAGTCTCGCCAGGATCTCACCTTTTACTGTCGGGTAGTCGGCCGCCTGATCATCGGGGAGATCAAACAATACTTGCTGGGGACCGGACGCCAGGAACGGAGCAACGACCTCAGCCCACTGGTCTCGGGGTAACTTTTCCCTCACGGCCACTTTTTCGAAGACCGCCAGATAGGTCTCGACGTCATCCGAGGGGGTCATCTTCGGAATCGCCGCGCGGACAGCTTTCCGGGCATCGTGGACATTCTGGGACGCTCCTGACGCCTGCAACGCCATCACATGTTGCAATAGCAGCTGGTTCGTTTCTTGTTGCTGCTTGTTAGCCTCCCGCTGCTGCAAGTTAGCCTCCACGAGGGCCTTCACGACCGCCTCCATTTTGTCAGGGGATACGGGTCGTAACCTTGCCGGCTTAATGTAGGACATGCACTTGTGCCCGGATAAACAAAAACTTTTCGGCCTTCAGGCCTGCCTCACTGCGTTTGCCCGCATCCGACACCAAATGTGGGGATTCGCTTTGGTAGGCAGGGTAAGCGGACGCAGTACAGAGGCAAAAAACAAGGTTTAAATCAAAGTTCAGTGTTTATTCACACATAGCAAGAAAACAAGCCAAAAGAAAGTGTTCAGTTTTGGTGCCTGTTCACACCACACAAAGTTCACAGTGCAAAAAGACGTCACCTGGTCAGCAGATGATTTTCACCCAGAGTCCGCAGCAGTCTTTAGTGGCCTGTTTCCCCAGCCTATGGCTCACACAAACAGATGCCTCAGTGTCTCAAACCACAGACTCCTCAGCTCCTCTGTCATGGAGGATAATTCCACCACCTGAACATGCTGGCTGGGTTTTTTATATTCCAGCCAAAACCCGGCCTGGAACCGTGGGGAACAGCCACCCACCCTGCTCTTTGGCTGCTCCCAATAAGAACCGGCCCGGATTGGCTTTACAGCCATTCTAACAGTTGAAGTGTCAGATTGCACTACAGACCTGACACTTCAGGAAAAAAACCCGGTTCTTACCTCACCGAGGCCAGGAACCTCGGTGACACGTATCTTCCGTCAAAGACGGCTCCTTGTTCCTTCTTACAGTGTGTACTTATCATCTACAAGCTGAGAATGACATTAATTACATGATGCAAGTCATTATCTCCTGATAACTGGACCAGCACCTGGTAGTATGACAACACTAATCACTAGTCATTAATCCTTTATTACACATATTATTTACTGACAACCTAACGCAATCATTATCTTCCAGTAGCAAATGCTCACGAGCCATGAAACGGCTGCACACTACAGATGTAGCAGAGCTACGTGTGTCACTTAGAAAGGGGTTGTTCCCTTTTTTCTATTGATCCTCAAGATAGGTAATCAATATCCGACTCCCGGCACCCCCAACCAATCAGCTGTTTGAAGAGAACGCAGCACTTGTATGAGCGCTGCCTTCTCTTCACCGTTTACCTGCTCGCCGTTGCAACTGCAGCAGCGTAATTACAACTATGGCGTCCCTATTCACTTTTGTTCAAGTGAACACTACAATGCCATCCCATAGACGTGAATAGGGATGCCATAGTTGTAGTTGTTGTTAGGTGCAGTCGCAACGGCGAGCAGGTAAACAGAGAAGAGAAGGCAGCACTCATACAACGCTGCTTTCTCTTCAAACAGCTGATCGGCGGGGGTGTCAGGAGTCAACCAGGGCCGATCTGATATTGATGACCTATTGATTGGTCATCAAAAGAAAAAAAGCAACCCTTTTAAAAGGAGGTTTCCAAGATTTTCATATTGATTGGCCTTTCCTTAGGATAAGCCATGAATATCAGAGTGGTGGGGGTCCAACTCCAAAAACCGCCACCAGTCAGCTTTTCTGCGATAGATCTGCTGACTGAACTACACAGCACCGCCCACTGTGTAGTGGACGAAGCTTGGTATTACAGGGCTGTTCCCATTAAAGGGAATGGGAGCAGCACTACAGTAACCAGCTTACGCCAGATCAACTGCTGATTGGCAGGGCTGCCGAGAATCGGACCCCCATCAAGACGGGGCCAATCAAGTCCTGGAAAACCCCTTTAAAGGGGGTATTCCCATCTCCCACATTTATGGCATATTGCTAGGGCAGGACTTCAATTTCGGATATAGGTGGGTAACACCTCTAGGACCTGCTTTTATCTCCAGAAAGGGTCCCCCAAAGTGAAGTAGATCATACAGCGCAAGCGCTGCCACCCTCCAGGTGCCTGTGCGTTCTCCATTCACCGCTATGGCAGCTCCCAAAATAGCTTAGCAGAGCTCCTATAGCAGTGAATGGTGAGCAAACCAAGCATGTGCAGTGTGCTCTACTCCACTTCATGGACCACGAAGTGGAGTAGAGCACCTATCTGACTGTCTGACATTGATGGCATATCCTAGCAATACGCCAATGTCTGAGATGAGAGTACCCCTTTAACTGTGAAACCAGCTCATCATGAGAATGCTTGCAGCAGTTTTACCATCAGGCTTGTGCAAAACTGCAGAAATTACAACGAGATATCTCCAGCAGTTGTGAAAAATCTCACTTCTGCAACATTTGCAAACTCAGCTCTACGTCTGTGCAACATGTACCAAAATGACATAAGAAATGTGATAAGTGTTGCGTTTCAAGAGCTGCTATCCTTTTCCGAGTTGACTCTGCACGTATGTTACTTTGGTGACTGTAAGACTACGTGTCACGGAGAACCCTTCCAAATTTACTGAGAACATTCCTGGAACCCCACCAAGTTTCTGAGAGAATGAGACAGGCACAAAATGCTGGCATCTAAACACAGTAATGGACTTGCATTGCAAATGCAGACTGCTACGAAAACAGCACACTGCACAAGACGCCAGCTAAAAGTACCGTAAAACTACGCGATGTATATTATTCCTACTCGTAGTCAACAGGTGAAACCTCTCCAAACCTCTTCTTGGAGAAGATCACCTTTTGATCTAGATGAGATATCCTGTAACATACTAGTTCTGTGCATACTAGTCACTCTCTTAGAGGACCACTCGCCCAGAAGACCCTTTGTGGATGCAGTTTGGGCGTCTCAGAGAGACTTTATTGTATGTGCATATGCCGTTCTTGAAAAGGGGTTATCCCATGATTACTGTAAAAAATGTAAATCAGAAATCATATACCACATGACAATTTCTTCCTATCAAAGCTAGAACCAGCTCTGTTCCTCACCTCGACCCTGAATCAAGCAGGCAGCACATGGGGCGTGTCCTTTTGGGGAGGGGGGGGGGGGTCCTTCTGCTGCAGCTCTCTCCCTCTCCTTGTCACAGCCTCTAACAGAATAAAGGGCTGGGGACAATTGAACAATTTAACTGAGCATGTGCATCCACCTCAGCGAGGTGGACATAGAAATATGTTAAAACACAAACAGCAGGTGGCGCTGTACAGATACATTTTTTTTTAATAACTCAGTGGCTATGCTAAATTTTTATTTATAGGCAATTACAAAAGTATTCAGATCCAGGCGCTGCTTTGCAAAAAGATTTAAAAATTTTCTTGGGACAACCCTTTAAAGGAATCTTGCAGAGCATTTCCCAGCTACACTTGAGATGTCACAGACCTGTGTCGGATTGCATGTTCTGTATCCATGTCTTCCAGGTGAAACTCGGCCCAAGGATCAGGCATCTGCTTGGCTTTTTGGATGGCATGTTTCCAGGCCTCCTGTGAAAGGCAGAGCATAATCAGCCATAAGTACAGAAAAGAGATAAGGATGAAAAGTCCATGTTATTACATATGTGAATGGTAGTGATGGACGCCATATGGTAGCGAGGAGTGACATTAAAGGGGTTACATAAATCATGTAAAAAGTATCACCTGAGGTGGAGCTGATTGTAGGGTGTCCTACAAAGATTCTCAGCAATTTGCTGTAATCTGTTGGAGAACCCAACAGCAGCAGCAAAGTGTTCACTTTCTCTACAGCGCCTCCACAGGAGAAATTAAGAATTCCTCGGTGGGGGTCCAACCACTGGTTTTGCTGGCTCCTAGGTCGGACAACCCCTTTAAGGTGCCAATTCTATATGCCTAAAGAGGTGGTGGAAGAATGTTTTTGTTTTTTTTGGCAAACCCCCCCCCAATTTGACATTGCCGCAGCGAGGCGATGTCAAACCAGATGTTGACATTGATGGAGCCCAGCAGAACATCATAGGAGAAGGAGCGTGGAGCCGGTGCTGGAAAACAGGCAAGTCATCTTCCCTTTGCAGGTCCGGCTTAATAGAGGGGGCACAACCCCTTTAAAGTAAGTATTATGTGCAATATACATGTGGAATGAGTATAACACAATATCCAACCACTTGCAGTTCGTACAGACAGTATATACACAGTACAGAGATGGACAAGGAATGTAGCACAGAGAATTAAGCACCAAAGTACAGTCTCACTAGCGATTATGATGTCTAATTTCAAATGACACATACCCGACCTCGATCAGTCAAGCAGCCATGCTTAATATAGCGGTGTTTGTCATTCTAGGAAATGCACAAAAAGTATTAATGGACCATCACCCAAAGCGCCAGCACATACATAGCAAACAAACACTGTACAAGATTAACACCAGTATACACCCAATGAAATATTCCACATTTAAGACAAGACATATACGGAATGCACACATCACTCTAAAGCCTCGCACACGTCCGTGCTGAAATCCGTGAAAAGGTGGTCAGTGATGCATCCGTGAAGGATCCGTGTGTGGTCCATGTGTCATCTGTGTTTCACCGACCCTGCACAGCTGAAAAATTATTTTCAAATCATCTCTTCCTAATGATCCGTGAAACATGGATGAAACACGGATTGGCATCTGTGATGCATCCGTGGTTTTTACTGACCCGTAGACTATAACAGCTGTGAACACGGACAAATTAGAGCATTGCATCCGTGCTAAAAACACGGAGCCGCGGACCGTGGCAAAACACTGGCGTTGAACGGAAGCTCGACGTAAACGTTCCTAATCCTTATTATTCCAAATTCCTCTCCTCTATTACCAGCAAATTCCACTTTTTGGACTCGTAATCTCCCTCTTTGCCTCGGCAGCCCCTTCCTCTGCACGGGTGTGTGTGTGTGTGTCCAAATCTGCTGCCATTCAGTCCATCAGGAGATGGATATTTCCACACGCAGAGGCCTCATGTGAACAGGGCAACTCCTCTATGTGACTTATTAGGGCACATGGACTTTAAAGGACTTGTCCGGGAAGATAGGCCATCACTTTCTGGTCTTAGAAGTCCGACACCCTGCAACCCCCGATCAGCCGTTCTGCAGTAGCTGTGCGGTGGACGGAGCAGGTTACTGCAGCGCCGATCCTACTGAAGTGAATGGGGGCAGCACTGCAGTAACCAGCTCCGTGCACTACACAATGGATGGCGTTGTGTAGTTCTGGTATCCGAGTTGCTGCAGAACATCTGGTGTCGGACTCCCCACTGATCAGATAATGGTGACCTATCCTGGGGCTATCACTTTGTAAAATCTTGGACAGTCTTTTAAGGGACATAGTTCCTCTGTCAACAAAAGCTCTTTGCAAAGGGCTTCAGCTGCTTCACCAGGGGTCCGCAGTTAAAAAAAGGGATTGTTCAAAATGAGACAACCCCTTAAGTCCCTGCTCACATTTGAAATATTTGCTGCAAATGTTTGGTGCACAATCAGTAAATCGTCGGATGCGGATCGCAGACCCCATTCAAGTGAATGGGTCGGCGATCCGCATGTGGCTGCCCCGTGATCGGTGCACGTGCATTGCGGTCCGCAGCACGGGCCCGGCCAGCACTAAATTTGAGAACATGCTGTGAATTAGGACTTATTCACACAACCGCCTCTGTTACTCCATCTGCAAAAAAAATAAATAAAAAAAATCCGGGAAAATCTGATAGCACAAAAAAGGTTTCCAAAACGTTTTTTTTTTCCGTTTTGCGGGCCGTTTTTATATCCGTTTCCGTATCTCCGTTCAGATAGAACATGTCCTATATTTGGCCGCAAATCACGTTCCGTGGCTCCATTAAAGTCAATGGGTCCGCAAAAAAACTGAATGCATACGGAAATGCATCAATGCATCCGTATGTCTTCCGTATCCTTTCCGTTTTTTGCAGAACCGTCTATTGAAAATGTTATGCCCAGCCCAATTTGTTCTATGTAATTACTGTATACTGTATATGCCATACGGAAAAACGGAACGAAAAACGCAACCGAAACGGAAACCCAACGAAAACAAAAAACGGAACAGATCCGTGAAAAACGGACCGCAAAACACTGAAATAGCCATACGGTAGTGTGAAAGAGGCCATAGAGTACAGTTGATAGGTAATGCAATGGATCAAATCCCGTGAAGTTAAAAGAATTCTGCAAAATCCACACGCAATCCACGTGTAAACCGTCCACTGCCCGTGCTGGAGTCTGAAGGTGCAGATAACAATGGGGATGAGCTGTAGGGATCGTGTGACTCAGGATTACACTGGGGGCCCTGGTATGAATGCTGGGGGGATGCTGCTGGGGAGGAACTGGTTCGAGCTTGCTGTACTCGGAGGCAATTCCCTATCCATTAACTTGGCAGGTTCCCTTTGAGCTTCTGTAACCTTGTGTCCCCAGGACAGCTCCACTCATCACGTCATGCCTCGGGGCAACACAATGGTATATTCAGGAAAAAAATGTTGTTTTATTAGGCCATGCTAACGAGTTCTTCCTGACAACTGGCTGCACAGATGATATAGTTAGAGTTCTGTGCATTCGCTTTTGAAGCTTCTAAATGTTTTAAAGGATGGGCTTGAGAACCGCTTAAAGTGCAATCCCCTAATGTAATCTTTTTCTGCTCGAGTGTGCAAATGTACCTGTGACGAGAAGGTGATGTTTGTGAAGAGGACTACAGACTGTCATAAAACAGCCTCGAACAACAGCCTCACACCCCTCGTTTAAAAGCTACCTTTAAGGGATCCTCCACCTTTTGGACCTGTGAAGGGAAGCACACTTACCTGCTCCCCAACGCTCAGCCAATAACTGGCCACAGGGGTGACGTCCCCCAAGCGGCACGTCACTGGGCCACATGGTCACTGTGGCCAATCATTGGCTGGACCCCTGTCCATGCTGGAAGTTGACAAGTGGGTAGCAGAATGTTGCGAACTGAAGGAGCGAGGACCAGATAAATATGTTTCCCTCCACAGGTCCGGCAGGAAGGGAGAAAACCTAAAATAAGGTTGAGTATGCCTTTGAAAGGGATTGTCCAGAATTTTTATATTGATAGCCTACCCTCCCACGGTGGGAGTCTGACACCCTGCCCACCTGCCAATCAGTTGTTTCAGAGCAACTCCGGCACCAGAAGTCAGAGCTGGGACTGACCAGCTCCTGTCATGGAGCAGTGGACGGACTGGTAAATAAAGCTTGAAGTGAAAAATCGAGATTTCTAGTTCCGGCACCGACTTCTGGAGCCGGAGCTGCTCTGCACAACTGTTCTGCAGGAGAGTGTGGTGTTTGGCCAATGCTGATCAAACGTTGATGGCTAGGGATGAGCAAACTTCTGTTTCAAGTTCGGCACACAAGGTTCGGGTTATCTAAGAATTCCGTTACGGATTCTGCTACCACGGACCATAAGTTATGGACCGTGGTAACGGAATCCATAAAGGAATTCTTAGATAATCCGAACCTTGTACACCGAACTTGAAACAGAAGTTCGCTCATCCCTATTGATTGCCAGTCTACTCCACGTGTAGGCAAAACCTAAAAAACAACAAACCGAAAAACTTTTCATCTGTGTCTATGTGCAAGGTAAGTGGTGAGCAGCTCATGACAAGGCATGAACACAAGGTAGAAAATACATCTGGTCTCTGTCACAGTGAAGGTCACCGACACCCTGTGGCATCCATTTATTGGATTAGAGCCTCTAGATTGTCTGGCGATTGCCTGTATCCGTTTTACTGGAATGGGAATGTTAAGCAGATAAGGATTTCCTTTTCATTTCTGATCATCTGAAATAAATCAGGCAAAGTTCACTTTCCGCAGATAGTTTACGGTTATGTTAGGTGATCACCTCTGCCAAGCTATTAGTAGGGCATGCAGCTCAGCAACACAACGCATGCACAATGTCACACATAATTTGTCCATAGGTAAAGCTAATGCATTTCAATCGATCTGCTCTGCAAACATAGATATTAGTTTTAATGGAACGGGCGCAGGATATGCATTGCTTGGTTTTCAGACCACACTCTCAGGGGCTGCAGGTGAGACAACGTCTGTGCACATTTCCATGTAGGTCCTTCGTGCACATGGTAGTATCATGCATTATCTATGGCAGTGCAGTTTCTAGGTAAAATTTCTCTCAGGGCGAGTGTCAAAAAAACTCCCCCCCCCCTCATAACTGCTCGATGAAATAAGTGTCTCCCTATTGTAAAAAACGTGGAACCACAGTGCACGGACGGTCACAGTGACGCACCCAGTGACCCACTGTCCAATAGACTCAGGCTCACTCACAGCAGGCTTCTTTCTCAGCACTGCTCCGGGCGGGCGGTAACAGACAGGCAGGCAGTGCGGGCGGCGGTGCAGCGCGTGAGGTACAGTGAGTGAGCGCCGCCGCCCGCACTGCCTGCCTGTGGGGGGACATTATTTTTAATAAGGATCACTATGGACATTATTTAGAATGGAGGCTGCTGTGGATGTCATTATAACTGTATAATGTCTGATAGGCCTAGTCCTGAGTTATATTACCCTGCCCTGTATAATAATGTATCCTGATACCCCTTAGTTATATTACTCCAGCGGGGTAATATAACTAAGGGGTATCAGGGATGGGTACATTATTATACAGGGCATGGGCAGGGTAATATAACTCAGCTCAGGACTAGGCCTATCAGACACTATACAGTTATAATGAGTAATGACACCAACAGCAGCCTCCATTCTAAATAATGTCCATAGTGATCCTTATTAAACTTAATGTCCCCCACAGTGACAGTGGCCCCCATTTTCATGTCTCCCACAGTGGCCCCCCCATTGTAATTAATTCCCCCCATTGTAATTAATGCCCCCTCCCCCATTGTAATTAATGCCCCCCCCAGACCATCACTCGCCTCACAGCAGGCATCAGCACTGCTCAGGGACTCACGGCGGGCGGTAACAGGCAGGCAGTGCGGCGCTCACTCACTCACTGTATGTCACGCGCCTGCACCGCCTAGTGGGAGGACATCAGTAAGTCTGACCAGGGCCGGTGCAAGGATTTTTGCCGCCCTAGGCAAGATAAAAATTGACGCCCCCCCCCCCCCCCCCCCTTATCAGATCCGGAATTGCGGACCCGGATCCGCAATTCCGATCCTGAAAAAAAATAGTACATGTCCTATTCTTGTCCCCAATAGCGGACAAGAATAGGCATATTCTCTTAGTGCCGGCAATGTGCGGTCCGCAAAATGTAGTATTAATAACTAAACAATTAAATAATACACATATTGCATTGTCTACTTACCACCAGGACAATTAGATGATCTGGTCTCTGGCTGCAGTCTGGCTATGCGGACTCCCTTGTCACTCTCATTCTACTCCCCCCCACCCCCCTTGTCACTCTCATTCTACTCCCCCCCACCCCCCTTGTCACTCTCATTCTACTCCCCCCCACCCCCCTTGTCACTCTCATTCTACTCCCCCCCACCCCCTTGTCACTCTCATTCTACTCCCCCCACCCCCCTTGTCACTCTCATTCTACTCCCCCCACCCCCCTTGTCACTCTCATTCTACTCCCCCCACCCCCCTTGTCACTCTCATTCTACTCCCCCCCACCCCCCTTGTCACTCTCATTCTACTCCCCCCCTTACCCCCCCCCTTGTCACTCTCATTCTACTCCCCCCACCCCCCTTGTCACTCTCATTCTACTCCCCCCACCCCCCTTGTCACTCTCATTCTACTCCCCCCACCCCCTTGTCACTCTCATTCTACTCCCCCCACCCCCCTTGTCACTCTCATTCTACTCCCCCCACCCCCTTGTCACTCTCATTCTACTCCCCCCACCCCCTTGTCACTCTCATTCTACAACCCCCCACCCCCCTTGTCACTCTCATTCTACACCCCCCACCCCCCTTGTCACTCTCATTCTACACCCCCCACCCCCCTTGTCACTCTCATTCTACACCCCCCACCCCCCTTGTCACTCTCATTCTACACCCCATACCCCCCTTGTCACTCTCATTCTACACCCCCTACCCCCTTGTCACTCTCATTCTACTCCCCCTACCCCCTTGTCACTCATTTCCTCCCCCTTGTCAATGTCACCTCTAATGTAGTAGCGTGGCCGAGCTCTGTTCGCTCCGTGGTACAGGAGCTTTTGTTTCCTGTACCCGGCTGACAGGAAGTGCTCACTTAGTGTGCACTTCCTTTCAGTCCGGCCGGGTACAGGAAACAAATGCTCCTGTACCCCGGGCCGGACCGAACAGAGCTCGGCCACGCTACATTAACAACTCAGCAGTCTGCAGCGCTGATCTATGGGCCTATACTGTACTGCTATGCGAGTACACTTTCATACCAGACAATATAGCATGTTTTACTGCATTCCGTATTACAGAGGTATTCTCCCCTAAGAGCCATCGTGCCAGCATATACTGCCTTCAGTTGCATAACACAGAACCACAGGGACTCCTAGTGCCATCAAATAGGTCCTGTGCGCGCTTTGTTGCACATATAAGGCCTATGACTACACCGCGCCATATGGCCGCAGGACACTGAGGGCTCATGCAAACGACCGGAATTTATTTCCGTGTCCATTCTGTTTTTTGTTTTTTTTTGCAGCCCAACCATTCACTTCATTTGGTCTGCAAAAAAAAAAAAAAAAACGGAAAGGACTCAGTGTGCATTCCGTTTCCGTATGTCTGCAAGTCCATTCCGCAAAAATAAAATAGAACATGTGCTATTCTTGTCCGTTTTGTGGACAAGGACAGGCATTGTTACAATAGATCCGGAAAAAAAAAACGGATCCAACACAGATGTCATCTTTTTTTTTTTGTGAGTCTATGTTTTGCGGACCGCAAAATACATACAGTTGTGTGCATGAGCCCTAAGGCTACTTTCACATCTGCGTTTTTGCTGGATCCGTCAGGAGAGTGAATAATACAATTGTCTGCATCTGTTCTGAATGGATACGGTTGTGTTATCTCTAAAATGAAAAGACGGATCCGACACTAAAACCACCGTAAGTCAATGGGTGTCGGATCAGTTTTTCGTCGACAGATCCGGCACCATTGACTTACATTGTGTCTCGCTCAGTATCCGAAGACGCACACAAAAATGCTGCTTGCTGCAGTTTTGTGTGCGTCATGGGAACGCAACAAAACCGCGTGCATCAGTTTGGTCCTCAATGAAAATGAATGGGGAGAAAACGAAAGCGTTTTGCTGCGGTTTTAAGATCCTGTGACGGATCTCAAAACCGTACAGCGAAATAACGCAGATGTGAAAGTAGCCTAAAAGGGCTGACCTGTTTCCTATATTGATGCTAGGTCAGATCAGATGGGGGGTCCGACACCTGGCACCAGGAGTTGGACCCCCGCCAATCTGATATTGATGACCTAGCCTGAGGATGGGTCATCAATATAGGAAACCAGACAACCCCTTTAAGATCATAATGTCATGTGATTCCCGGTCTCCTGTTTGCCATCCAAGATGACTGCACAGCTTCTCAGACTGCCCGATACACATGTCCTGCTTGTCCAACCCTGCTCTTGGATTGGCCAGCACTGTTCATGTGAGCACTGCTGGCCAATCAAAGGGCATCAGGAAGTGTATTGAGCGACCAAATACACAGGGTGCACCAGGTAGTCCGAGAAGCAGCGTGCCAATCTTGGATGACAGAAGAAGAGCCCGGGAATTGGTGGATCAGCAGCTAAAAAGAGGTTTTGTTTGTTCCCCGGTTAATGTGAATTTTTATTTTATTTTAACCAAATTGTCACTTTAAGAGCGGTTTACCCGATAGTAACCCCCTTTTATTAGCAACTGTGAATGGTTCCTGCTCTGTAGGGTTGCACATTACACAGACGGCTCTCTGATTTCCATAGGCACGGGGTAATACTTTATTTCTTTCTAAATGATCAGTCAGTGACCACTGACAGATTACCGTCTCCCAACCTAAACTGACAACCGATCACAGGCAGTGAGTAAGTGGTTGCTGCACACCTTGAAGCTGAAGGAGTTCCTGGGAGATGAGCTGCTCCCATATTCCGTATCCTTTTTCAGGTTTTCAAAGAAGCGGGTCTTTTTCGTCTTCGCCGTGTTGTGTGATGACACATCATCAGTGATGGGGCAGATGAAGTAGTTATCTTCCTCATCACTGTCAGCCTTGTTGTAATCTGAGCAGTGATCTTTCAAGATGTGAGAGTTATCCAGACCCTCCATTCTGAAGATGAGGTCTTCGTCTGCCATGGTTGCTGGTAAGCAGGGCTTATTCGCGTAATGACTGAAATAGCCAGACTGCCGCTGTAGATTAGCATTCAGGAGCGGGCCTGCAAAGCAATATTCAAAAACGACCAGTCAGTAAGGTAACACCAGCACCGGATATCGGTAAATATACAAAAGCACAGACTTTACAGGCAATGCACAAATGTATTTCTCAACAGCACCACTGTCGCTGCTTTATGAAATCTAAGCACTGCCACCCAGGCGTCATGTATGATGACTACGGCCAACATAGAGATGCTGCAAGGCAAGTCTTGGAACGTCTCGGTTCCTTGCATAAGGCTAGATGTACATATTAGGCTTTGTTCACATCTGTGTTGGAGGCTCCGTTGGGGCCCTTCTTGCAGATTCTGTCGAAAATGTACTCGGCTAGCTCCCATAGAAATGAATGGAGCGGTGGTGCCGCTTGGTCCATTTAAAAGGGGCCCCACGGGGTGGGGGGGTCCTACTGCTGGATCCTGTGGATAAGGGCTAACTTTTTATAACCAGACCTGTACCTTCTCCTGACATGTCTGTTTTAGTCACTACTTGCACTCTCCTTTCTGGAGCATCTGTTCTGATGACTTTATATATGCCATTCTGTTAATATTCCTACTAGAAGTTTATAAATGAAATGCCAGCAGTCTAATTGAGTGTTAGGCTACTTTCACACTGGCGTTTCTAGGTCCGCTTGGGAGATCCGTTTCAGGGCTCTCACAAGCGGCCCCAAATGGATCAGTTCAGCCCCAAAGCATTCTGAATGGATAAGGATCCGTTCAGAATGCAGCAATTTGGCTGCGTTTGGTCTCCGTTGAGTTTTTTAGACGGTCACCAAAACGCAGCTTGCATCGTTTTGGTGACCGTCTGACTATGCAGAGCCAAACGGATCCATCTAGACTTACAATGTAAGTTAACGGGGACGGATCTGGTTTTCACTGACACAATATGGTGCAATTGAAAACTGATCCGTTCCCCATTGACTTTCAATGTAAGTCAAGACGTTTTTTTGGAATGAATAATGCAAACGCATCCGCACAAGACGCAAGTGTGAAAGTAGCCTTACTTGTTGGGGTTGTGTGCCCCTGCACAGTCTGACACTATCCAATCAGTAAAAATTATAAATAAAGTCCCAATCCGTATGACAAAATTGTCGCAGCGGTTCCCAATTGTGAAGTGGGCAAAGATCACAGTTCAGACCATGCGTTTTTGAGGGGCCGTGCGTTCCCTATCCAGAAGGTTAAACCTCTTCAAACTTGAGGAGTCCAAGATTTCTGACACAGGCAAATAAATCAGGTCCCCACTACCAGCACACTAAGGCAGCTGTGGGATGTCAGAAAGTTTGCATATAGTGAAGTACTGCAGATCACCAGGAAATTCCTTGTGTGTTTGTACTCACAAGCGCAGCTTGATATATAGGCACATAGTATAGCTCCACAGCTCTCCTTTGTCCACGTCTCTTCACCACCACTAAAACAAGGATTACTCCGATAGTGAAGCATCGCTAGCAAGTGGTTATATGAAAAGTATTTATTATACTAACAAACATATGGTAAAACAAAGCAGTCAAGGATGTCTTTCAAATCTGCCCATATTTTTAATATGGAAAACCAAGCAAACCACATGACATGTTAACAGATTATATATTGATAAATAAACATCTATTTATTTATAAATATGTATAAATACAGATTTGAAAAAGACAGCCTTGACTGCTTTGTTTTACCATATGTATGTGAGTAAAATACTTTTCATATAACCACTTGCTGGTGCTTCACTATTGGAGTAATCCTTGTTTTAGGCCTCTTTCACACTTGCGTTGTCCGGATCCGGCGTGTACTCCACTTGCCGGAATTACACGCCGGATCCGGAAAAACGCAAGTGAACTAAAAGCATTTGAAGAAGGATACGTCTTCAAAATGCGCTCAGTGTTACTATGGCACCCAGGACGCTATTAAAGTCCTGGTTGCCATAGTAGTAGTGGGGAGCGGTATACTTACAGTCCGTGCGGCTCCCGGGGCGCTCCAGAGTGACGTCAGAGCGCCCCATGCGCATGGATGACGTGCCATGTGATCACGTCATCCATGCACGTGGGGCGCCCTGACGTCACTCTGAAGCGCCCGGGAGCCGCACGGATGGTAAGTATACTGCTCCCCACTACACTTTACCATGGCTGCCAGGACTTTAGCGTCCCGGCAGCCATAGTAACCATTCAGAAAAAGCTAAACGTCGGATCCGGCAATGCGCCGAAACGACGTTTAGCTTAAGGCCGGATCCGGATCAATGCCTTTCAATGGGCATTAATTCCGGATCCGGCCTTGCGGCAAGTGTTCAGGATTTTTGGCCGGAGCAAAAAGCGCAGCATGCTGCAGTATTTTCTCCGGCCAAAAAACGTTCCGGTCCTGGACTGAAGACATCCTGATGCATCCTGAACGGATTTCCCTCCATTCAGAATGCATTAGGATAAAACTGATCAGGATTCTTCCGGCATAGAGCCCCGGCGACGGAACTCTATGCCGGAGAAAGAACGCAAGTGTGAAACAGCCCTTAGTGGTGGTGAAGAGACGTGGACAAAGGAGAGCCGTGGAGCTATACTATGTGCCTATATATCAAGCTGCGCTTGTGAGTACAAACACACAAGGAATTTCCTGGTGATCTGCAGTACTTCACTATATGCAAACTTTCTGACATCCCACAGGTGCCTTAGGTCCCTTTCACACGGGCGTTGCAGATTGGGGCCAGATGCGTTCAGGGAAAATGATGCGATTTTGACACTAAAACAAGTCAGTTTTCACTGCGATTGCGTTCCATGTTTGCGTTTTTTTTCCGCGCGGGTGCAAAACATTGTAATGAGTTTTGCACGTGCGTGAGAAAAATCGACATGTTTGGTACCCAGACCCGAACCCGGACTTCTTCACAGAAGTTCGGGTTTGGGATCGATGTTGTGTAGATTTTATTATTTTCCTTTATAAACATGGTTATAAGGGAAAATAATAGCATTCATAATACAGAATGCTTAGTACAATAGCGCTGGAGGGGTGAAACAAAAATAAAAAATAATATAACTCACCTTAATCCACTTGATCGCGCAGCCCGGCTTCTCTTCTGTCTTTATCTTTGCTGTGCACAGGAATAGGACCTTTGATGACGTCACTGCGCTCATCACATGGTCCATCACATGATCTTTTACCATGGTGATGGATCGTGTGACTGATTTATTTGCCCGTGACAGAAATCTTGGACGCCTCAAGATTGAAGAGGTTTAACCTTCTGGATAGGGAACGCGCAGCCCCTCAAAAACGCACTATCCAATCAGTGCTGGCAGTGTTAGACGGTGCAGGGACACACCCCCTACTGGTAACACCCATCTGGATCTTCACTGCAAACTGACAGTAATTAACTCATAACTTCTAGGAATAATAAAGGAATGCCACATCATAGAGTCATAACAATAGATGCCAGAATTGTTATTACATGGAGATGCAAAACATGTCAGGGATGTAAAGAAACTAATTGGGAAGGTAGAGCCATGGTTCATATGGTGCAGTCGTTTGGTGCCTTCATTCAGTTAAATAGTACTGCCGTTTAGTAGCATTACCCAATTTTGGTCAATCAAAGGAACAAAGTGGGAACCCCGTCCTGGGGATAGTTTGTGTGCATACATTTCCCAGCACTTTTTAGGGGACATTTTTGCCACGACTAGGGATGAGCAAATTTCATATTTTGAAGTTAGTGTGCGGGTTCGTGTTGTGGTATTTACTGAATTGCGTTATGGATTCTGTTAACACGGACCATAACGCAATTCCATGACGGAATGGAGGGACCCCAGACGTTTAGGAGGGGTACACATGGCAATACTGGCATTGCCTGGTTCCTTTAGGTATATGTCTATGGGCTACATAGGTTTTCTGCCCAGTGAGGACAGGCTATTTTTAGCCTGTGAGTTTGAGGGAAAAGTTTTCCTGCTTCTGTCAGGATCACTGGGCAGAAGTCTGATTCTGCCTAGTGATCCCCCTTTAATTGGTCAGTTTGATTGACCTATTGTGACCCAGGGTTCCGGGTAGGGTTACCCGGACCCTGGTAACAATGGTCCGATTGGTTGAAGGGGCCGGGATATGGGCTATAAGTGTCCGTGCTCCGCGGGCCGGGTTGCCTTTTATCTGCACCTGCCCGTGGAGCCGGATCCTTTGTTGAATGTTGGCCATAGTTCTAAGGAGGGTGGTTTGGGTAGTCATCCCGTGATGGGACGGACTCTGATGCACGGTTATGGTTTAATTGAGTCAGAATTTATGACTAGGCTCAGAGTTGGTATATTAAAGTTTAAGTTGAAATTTTGGTTTTAATAAACAGGCCATGGCCAATTTTTACCTCCATTCTCTAGTCGTGTATTTATTTATTTAATTAATGTTAATAGTTTGGGCGAATGGTGGTAAGTATGGGCATATATGCCATGTGCTGCCATGCATAAGGGAATGCCTTTAGAGGCATTACGTCATAATAGAAATCTATGGGCTGCAAAACGGATCCGTCCGGTTTACGTTATGCAGGGTAGTCCTCTATTATGATGAAAGGAATAACGGAATGCCTCTTATGCATTAGGTCATTAAATTGCGTTATGGTCCGTGGTAACAGAATCCATAACGCAATTCAGTAAATACCCCAACACGAACCCGCACACAAACTTCAAAATATGAAATTCGCTCATCCCTAGCCACGACCCTAGAGATGGTCTTTCTTTCCTATTTGGCTAAGGCAAGGGATGGGTGAACGCGAGATGGACTTATCTCAGCCCACTCCCCAGAGCTAATACATGTATGCAGTAGATGTCACTGACCCAGTCTTACCAGTAAAGCCTCTTTCCATAATGGAATACGACCTGAATGTGTGGAATGCAGAGCGGCCGAGTTCACGCAGTACTCCCGTGAATGGTTATTGCCCTAACACACAGGATTAGTGACTTACGGTCAATGTATTAATCAGAATACAGCTGAATTATCACTTTTATAGTCACTAATGCCCTGTAGTCTTGTGTACTCCTCTACCAATTTCTTGCCGTTAGGCCTTTTGCTCCTAGTCATATTAACATCATGTAGAGAAAGTTAATACAAGGCACTTACTAATGTATTGTGATTGCCCATATTGCTTCCTTTCCTGGCTGGATTAATTTTTCCATCATATTATATACTGCTCGCTTTCAGGCGTTACGACCACCCTGCAATCCAGCAGCGGAGAGCAGGAGACAGAAGTGGTGGTGGCAAGGATAGGAGTAGTAGTAGTCAAGGTAAAAGTCCTCACTCTGGCGTTCCCGTGCAGTGATGAAAGGAGCACACTCCTTCTGGTTCGGGGTACTACTAGGTGGGGTATACTTGATGTCGGTGGGTTTTGGGGCGCAAGGCAGGGAAGCCTCCGAGTACTAGAGAGAAGCAACGATGGGACAGTGCAGGGTGGTTTAGGGGTTACAAGTCCATTGTGCTTTAGGGCTCATGCACGCAAATGTATTTTCTTTCTGTGTCTTTTTTTTTTTTTTTTTGTGGACCGTATGTGGATCCATTCATTTCAATGGGTTCACACAAAAAAAAAAAAAAAACGGAAGTTACTCTGTGTGCATTCCGTGTCTGTATGTCCCTACAGCAAAAAAATAGAACATGTCCCATTATTGTTCGGATTAGGGACAAGGATAGGACTGTTCTATTAGGGGCCAGCTGTTCCGTTCCGCAACATACAGAATTCACATGGACGTCACCCGAATTTTTTGCGGTTCCGTGTTTTGCGAACCTCAAAAAACATACGGTTGTGTGCATTAGCCCTTACTAAAACTATTTGGCCAGATGACACATGCAGGCACTTGCATTATAGCAAACCAATCTCCGCCAATACAATTCTGCCGATTTACACGTACTGGTAACTGTGCCGATCCAACTATTGCTTAGCAGAGATAGTACTAACTACTGCGCCATATAACCGGCGGCTATGACTTAACAACCAAGCCATTTCTAGCTGTAAAACTGATCAATAATACATAACAGTGTGGTGGTGAGTCATTGTTTGACATTGTGACCGCATACTAATGTGCCGGTCATTTCTTATGGAGTGTGTAAACAGGCCTTATGTGACAAAGGAGAAAATAATAAAGCAGGAAGGGCGCACTTAAAGAGGACCTGTGCCCTCTCATGAAAAGTCTGTTTTAGTATCCCCCTTGTAATAAAAATTTGGGAGAATTTTTTCTTTCATTGCGGTATTTTTCTTTTATTATTCCTACCAGAAATTAGGAATGAATTGCTAGCAGTGTACAATGAGGGCCCAGATGGATGTTACCAGTTTGGGGTGTGTCCCTGCAACGCCTGAATCTACCTAATCAGCGATGCCGGTGTCAGACTGTGCAGGGACAGAGCCCCAACTGGTAATACCCAGCTGGACCTTCATTACAAACTGCTAGTAATTCATTCATATACTTCTGGCAGGAATAATAAAGGAATGGCACATCATAGAGCCATAAGGATAAATGCAACAGAATTTTTATTACATGGAGGATGCAAGTAGTTTCTAAAACGGACATGTCAGGAGAGGGGACAGCTCTTTAAACAAAGACATGAATTATACGCTGTGCATACCCATAAAATATGTGCTTTCTGTATTTTTCTCAGACCCATCAATAAAAACGACTATTAACTGCCACAATACAAACAAGATAATTTGTGGGGTGGCCACACAGATCCGCAAAAAAATAGAATGGTGTGCACGACCCCGTAAAAAGTGAACGGTCAGTGTGCTATCCGCCAAAAATGTGGGTAGCCCACGGGATCTTACTGACGTGGAGGGAAAACGACTTTCATTCTGATAATAGAAAGTAGCTGTCACCACGCCAGGATGTAATTGTCCCTGTTTGTCAGACACAAGCCTCTAATTAAGAGTCTACAGACTGACGTTCTGTTAGTGAAATGAGAATGGGTAGAAAGCAGCCCCCTGTAAATAATTCATCAGCAGTGCCAGTGAAGTCAGAGAGTATCTGATGTACAGTTTGCTATTACCTTGCCTTACATATGTTGTACTCTTCACACAAGACGAGATTTATCACCCCCACCTACTATTAGCCTGGCACTTTTCCGTCCACAGGCCCCCATTAGGAGTTCCCAGTCTCCCCATATGACAAATCTTGCCAAAACAAATCTCATTGTCATCAGAAACAACTTTCAAATGTGTGCTGCATTCTTCACAGTCCTGACTTCACATCTCCCATCATTCCCCTGCTTGTTCAGTGTCTCTATACAATGGGGCAGATTTACTCATTCTGCCTAAACTGTAGATGGGGCCTCATTCACATTAGCTATACGTAGTGTAGCTGGCTGTTTTGCGATCAGCAAAACACGGACACTGGCCGCATGCATTTTGCGGAACGGAATGGCCGGCCCCTAATAGAACAGTCTTATCCTTGTCCGTAATGCAGACAAGAATAGGACATGTTCTATTATTTTGCGAACGGCGTGGAACGGACCACATCTTGTGCAGCCCCGCTGAAGTGAATGGATTCACATCCAAACCCCTGCAAAAAATGTGGATTGGATGTGGACTAAAAAATAAGTTTGTGTGCATGAGCTCCCAATACTGACGGATCCGTTTTTTTCTGCAAATGCGTTTAGCGTTTGCATCTTTTCCATCTGGATTGCATGCGTTTTTCACACTCGTGAAGAAAACCTGAAGAATAAAAATCTACATCTCCCAGCAATCAGTGAAAAACGTATTGCATCTGGATACATTCCAATTTTCACGCAAGCCCTTTCAATTCTAGGGAGCCAGAGCTGTGTGAAAAATGCACAATATATAGAACGTGAAAAATGTATGTACACAAACCCATTGAAATGAATGGATCAGGATTCACTCCTTTAAAAGACTATGAAAAACCTACTGTTTGATAGAGCAGTGCGAATCCACACGGTAATAGATATTTCATATTAAAGGTCTTTTAAGAAGCCCAATGGACATGACGGAAAGAGTCAGATGTCATTAGTCGTGTGGGTCTACAAGTGACTACATGCCACCTTATATTTATCTGGTACAGGCAGCGACAGCTTTTGGATACTACTGCCCTAAACTATGGTGGCTCCAGGCTGATGACATTTTATCTACGCTGCGCTGAGGATGATGATGATGCACAAGGTTACAAAGGCCGGGTACAATTATAGGGAAACTCCCAGCAGTCAGAAGGTCTTTACTGGTTTTCACCATGTGACTGTAAAGAAAAACATTTTTATCTACTGACAACAAAGAGGTCTTAAAGAGCACCGTCAGCAGGATAAAACTTCTAAACTAACTATACAGACATGGAGAGCGGCGCCCAGGGACCCCCCTGCACTTACTGTTATACCTGGGCGCCGCTCCGTTCTCCCAGTATAGCCTCCGGTATCTTCATAGTTAGGCTCCACCCAGTGGAACCTGCCGGCGTCACCTTCTCCCAGGCTGTAGCGCTGGCCAATCACAGCGCTCAGCTCATAGCCTGAGAGGCTTTTTTCTCTCTCAGGCTATGAGCTGAGCGCTGTGATTGGCCAGCGCTACAGCCTGGGAGAAGGTGACGCCGGCAGGTTCCACTGGGTGGAGCCTAACTATGAAGATACCGGAGGCTATACTGGGAGAACGGAGCGGCGCCCAGGTATAACAGTAAGTGCAGGGGGGTCCCTGGGCGCCGCTCTCCATGCCTGTATAGTTAGTTTAGAAGTTTTATTCTGGTGAAAGGTCCTCTTTAAAGAGCACCGTCAGCAGGATCGATCCTATAAAGCCAGGTATACTGCCTGAAAGGGTTGATCCTGCTGATCAACATGATAGCTATACCTCCCAACTTCTGAAAAGCATGAGGAGGGGTGACAGCATAGTGTGGCAATTTTTTTTCTTTACATGCAGTCACACCTCTAAAGTTGCCCTATGCCTATCTATTCAATAAGTGTGCAAGATAAAATAAAATACACGCCCAATCCTGACTAGCCCGCCAAGTGCCCCTACACAGTAGTTATGCCCCCTTAGTGCCCCCACAAAGTAGTTATGCCCCCTTAGTGCCCCCACAAAGTAGTTATGCCCCCAGTAGTTATGCGCATTGCACTTGCTGCTGGGGTTCTCTGCTTTATCATTGCACTCAACTGTATCCTCAGTAGATGCAGATACACTTGAAATTAGGACATAGCACAGCCATTCCGGGACCTTGGGACAGCTGCCAAAATCCGGGACAGTTCTGCCAGATCCAAGACGGTTGGGGGATATGGATACATGTCTTTTGAAACTTCAGTGCACCAAGCTGCGTGGACAGCACTGGAAAGCTGAGGACCTGAGGGGTAAAGACCCCAGCCCTCGGTGCAATGAAGACCTCATTTGTATAAAGAATAAGTCTTTTTTTTTTATCCCCCCCTCAGGAATGCCAGAACCGAATTTCACAAGATGGGCAACATTGTATTCAGCAGGAGCAATCCTACCAGGCCATATGCCTGATAGAATAGGACTGATCCCGCTGACAGCTGTATTTTAAAGGGTTTCTGTCATCAGAAAAATCGTTATGCATCTGGCTGGCATTAGCGATGTGCCAACGTCAGCAGAACATAACTGTATGACTTGTATCTCCCTGCCTAACGCCGTTCGTGCTAAATAATGACTTTTATAATGTGCAAAGGAGCCTCTAGGTGCTAGTGGGGCGTTGCTGCAGCACCTAGAGGCTCCGTCCTCTCACCGTTTGGCACGCCCTTGCAAAGCATCCTCGGTCTCATCCGTGCCCCGCAAATCCCACGCCTGCGCTATCCATTTTAGTATTAGGCGCAAGCGCAGTGAGTGAAGGACGGCAGCAGGCGGGCGTCCTTCATTTACTGAGCCTGCGCCTAATACTAAAATGGATGGCACGGGATTTGCGGGGCACGGAGGAGACCGAGGATGTCAATCACCTTTACAAGGGCGTGCCAAACGGTGAGAGGACGGAGCCTCTAGGTGCTGCAGCAACGCCCCACTAGCACCTAGAGGCTCATTTGCATATTATGAAAGTCATTATTTAGCGTGAACGGCGGAGGGCATGGAGATATAAGTCATACAGTTATGTTCTGCTGATGTTAGCACATCGCTAATGCCAGCCAGCTACATAACGATTTTTCTGATGACAGAAACCCTTTAAAAGGGATTGTTCGGTTTCAGCAAGAAACAAGACAACGCTGGGCAAAACCATATTTACAGCATACAGTGATGTCATCAGATGGACACTGAAACCGGAGAGTTGGAATCATTAATAAAGGACTTAGAAAGTAATTTCCTGGCATTTTTCCCAGAACGCTATTCACTTACCATGTGATATGTAGGTGTGTGGATCTACACTGTCAGTGCAATGGAAAATTAATTCCAGCCCAATGTCTTATATAAAACACAAATCTGTCAGTCTCATATCAGTCAGTGTATCTATCCATCCATCATCAATGTCTGAGATGAGACAAACCCGTTCAGGGTGGACCATCAATATGCTGAAACAGGAAAACGCCTTTAAAGGGTTATTCCAGTTTGTAGGATTGCATAAACACCCTTTAAAATAATCCATTATGAAGGTCGCTGTAATTTTGTCATTTATTTATTTTCCCTTCATTGCTCCTGTCTCCAGTTCTGGGCTGTGGTCACATGACCATGTCCATGCAGATCTTTCTTATTTCCTGTGATGTAATGTCCATGGGCGGGGCAGTGATAGGGGAGTGTCTATGTAACTAGCTGGGTGGGAGGAGCTATAAACCAGCTGGGCATTGTTAGGGGCGGTGCTGGAGGTGTGGCAGAGAAGGAAGAAGTGCATCATGGGTTTGGTTGGACACAGCAACAAGCAGTGCTGCCTACACGGATGGGCCTCCCTGTACCTGTGTGTCTCTGCTTATCTATAGAGACACACGGATGCCAAAAATAAAAATTTCATACACCATCTACCACAGGCATTCCCCTTTAGAAAAGGGCAGACGAACATACAGCAATGATAATCCAGACCTCTAGTGTCCATACACAAGGGAGTTGATCTCCGTTGAATTAAATAAGAAAACCGCTTGTTAATTCATATGGCGCTTTTTTCCCCCTTTTTGCGGTTTTAAAAACCGTGCTGCAGAATAAAAGAAGGGACATATCCATTGTTGACAAGAATCCGCATGCAGAGTTCCCATTGAAATGAGCAGGATGAAAAACCACGTCCAAACAAACGCACCAGAAAAACGTATAGCCGCGGGCACGTTGAGAATGGACATGTCAGTTCTCTGTGCGGCCACAGCTTTAAGCCGCCGCTACCCGATCCTCAGCGATGCCTCCCATTCAGATGTATGTGAGGCAGAGAGTACATGGCCACAGCCAGGTTTTCGGCGTAGTTCTCCATGCCAAAATTCCGCTGAAAAAGCCGTCATGTGAACGTCCTCTTATGGAGCATTTTCGGTGCTAAAAAACAACCTGATGGAGAATCCGCAATTTTTTTTGTTCATGTGTTTTTTTTTCCCTAACTCTTTTTTGACGTGGTTTTGGCGAGTGGCCATTTTGAATGGAATTCTGGAGGCGGAGTCAAGAATGGACAGAACCATTCTTTTTTTTCCATTTCTAAAACCACATATGGGAAAAAACAGCGCTGTATGGTTTCACATGCAGATTCCCACTGAAATCAATGGGGAAGTTCTGCAGGCATTTTTTGGCAAGGATTTGTGGCATGCAATCCGCACCAAAATCCTCCACGTGCACCTAACCTAAAACATACAACATAAGGTATATAACAGTAACGTAAAATAACTGCTGCACAATTCTACACCTTCTTAGGCTACTTTCACACTAGCGTTTTTTGCGGATCTGTCATGGATCTGCCCAAATGCTTCCGTTACAATAATACAACCGCATGCATCTGTCATGAACGGATCCGGTTGCATTATGTCTTCTATAGCCAAGACGGATCCGTTTTGAACACCATTGAAAGTCAATGGGGGACGGATCAGTTTTCTATTGTGCCAGAGAAAACGGATACGTCCCCATTGACTTACATTGTGTGCCAGGACGGATCTGTTTGGCGCCACTTCGTCAAGCAAAAACTCTGTAGGCAACGTTTTGGTGTCCGCCTCCAAAGCGGAATGGTTACTGAACGGAGGCAAACTGATGCGTTCTGAGCGGATCCTTCTCCATTCAGAATGCATTAGGGCAAAACTGATCCGTTTTGGACCGCCTGTGAGAGCCCTGAACGGATCTCACAAACGGAAAGCCAAAACGCCAGTGTGAAAGTAGCCTAAGAAATCAATGCATTTCCAGATTTTTAAGACTGTGTGACGCTAGTACAAAGCGATCCACGTACTATTCTTGCCACGTAAAAAAATAAAAAATGTAAATTATAATAATAATTATGTCATCTTTCCTGAAATAGGACGAACATTTATCCGCTTGTATTGCCTATTCCTCTGGTGAAGCAAGAGTTAACTAAAGACAAGCCAAATTCTGCTGATGTCTGTTTGTTTTCTTGTGCCATGTGCCCCTCCATCACGCAGGGTGCCATCAGCCGCACAAAACGGCAAATAACAACACAATGCTGCAAACCAATGCAAAATATTATAAAATAAAATGTACAAACGTCTCATAGACAGAAGAACACACTGCTGCAGACCCATGCAATGTAAAAAATAAATAAAAATTACAAATGTGTCATAAAAAGAACACACTGCTGTAAATCAAAGCAAATGTAAAAGAATGCAAAAAATATATATAACTGTATCATAAAAAGGATCAACACACTGCTGCAAACCAATGCAATGTAAAAGAATGCAAAATATAATAAAATATGCAAATGTATCATAAAACTAGGCATCAAAGAGCAAAACAACAACACGCAGCCTATGGCCTCCTGCCATATATAGAGGGTGCATACTGGTCGCTCCTAAATCTTACCATTCTGAAAGGGTTTTGATGATCGCCGCAGATTACTCTGAGGCCACCATTATTGTTACTGATTGTACACTGCTATGGATGCATGTATACAGCATGAGACATCTCAGATGACAATACACAGACCATGCCATCACTGCAGCTGCTGGTAAACAACCTGCAGAGGAGACACATGCATTAGAAGACTTACCTTGTACAGATGGCACACAGCCTGCAGAAGGCTGGGGACGGTAAGTGATGTCCTGGAGGGGGCAAGAAGCTGGCACACAATGAATGAGCAGCAGGCCAGCAGTGTGCACCCTCCTGTCCTGTCCTCTCACTACTGAGCCCCCCGCAGCATAGCAGCACAGGAAGACCCGGGCCCCGCCTGCCACTCAATTCCTGCTGACTCCTGGCCCCGCCCACTGGCTGCTCCGTGTCTGTCAGAGAGGGAAGGCGCCAGGCGGAAGCCATGACACTTGTGTGGTGTCTTGCATGTGGCTCAGTTCGGCCTAAAACGTGTAAAAATGTACATTAATAAGACATAAATCACATCTTAGGTAGGGGTGACTACTTTGGGCTCAAGTTACGTCATCCACACGCACACGGTTGTATTAGGCTATTGTTCACACCACAGATTTTTGGCATGGGTTTTAGCGCGGATTCGGTGCTGAAAACCGCATCAAGCCTGGGCTTGAAACGCCTTCAATTGTTTTCAATGAAAAGCGGCGTCGCAGTTCACATGGCCGAGGACTTTTCACATGCGGTTTTCCAGGCCAGTTACCACAGAGTTTTTGGTCCTGATTTTGGAGCATTTCTGCCTCAAAATTGGCTCCAAAAAACAGCTTCAAAACAGCCTCCCAAGCTTTTTTTTTTCCATGTTCAGCATGTCCTATCTTGTGGCGGAATCCATGTTGAATCTCCCATTAAAATACATGGGAAGCTCCAGAAACCTCGAGCTGAAAATGCAGCTTTGTATTGTAAAGAACACCCACTGGCTAAAAAAAATAAAAAAACTGGTGAAAAAAATATTGGATTTTGCACAGTTTTTTTCAGCAAGTTTTGAAAATCCGTGAATATTCCCTAAGAGGACGTTCGCACGGTGGGATTTACAGTAGAATTTTAGCACGCCAAAAACCTGCCTGCGTCCCCGTCTTCTCTGCCTCTCATACATCTCAATAGGAGGCAGCGGATCGCAGAGCGGCAACTCATAGCTGCGGCCGCACAGAGAAGGGACCTGTCTGTTTCACCGTAGCTTTAAGCAGCCACTCCGCTAACCTCCGCACTGCATTTTTGCCGAAATTCCGCTGTAAAACCTGTGTGTGAACGTCGTTTTTATCGATACCATTTTAGAGTGTGTGTGACTTTTTGATAACTTTTTATTCAGATTTTTAGGGGGGCGAATCAACGAAAAAATGGCAAATCGGTATTTGATATTTTTTTTCTCTTCACCATACGGGATAAGTATGTTTAAATTTTAGTTTTAGTACGGACATTTTGGGACGTGGCGGTGCAAATGATCTTTATTTTTTTTTATCATTTATTTTTATTATGGGGGCAGTGGGGTGATTTGAGTCGGATCCCCCCAATCAGAAATGGATGACCTAGCATGAGGATAGGCCATCAATATAAAATTCCCAGAGACCCACTTTAAACTTTAAGGTACTCTAAATCTATATCAACCTTAAGGGCTCATGCATACGACCGTATGTATTTTGCATTCCCAAAAATGGATCTGCAAAAAATATGGATGACGTCCGTGTGCATTCTGTATTTTGCAGGAACGGAACAGCTAGCCCCTAATAGAACACTACTATTGTAATGCGGACAAAAATAGGACATGTTCTATTTTTTTTGCGGAACGGACATACAGAAACGGAATACACACTGGGAAACTTCTGTTGTTTTTGTGGACCCGTTGAAATTAATGGTTCCGCATACGGTCTGCAAAAAAAAACGGAACGAGCACGGAAAGAAAATACGTTTGTGTGCATGATCCCTAAGTATGCTGCATGCCCTACTAGCACAAAATTTTGCAATATTTTTTGAGGGTTTACACGGAGCTGGGTGTTTAGAGGCCAGGTATGGCGGCACATTTACAATAATCTGTGTAGATTATAACCGAAATATACAAAAGCTCCCTTGCTGCTGTAGATTTCAGTATTTTTGTACAGAACTTTACAGATGCCCCACAAATATTAACGCCAGCAGGGGACACATTCACACCGGCGGTAAGCAGATCCAGCAGGCTTTTCCGGCTGAGAACAGCCTGCCGGATCCGTCACTGACGTGCACTGACGGAATTCCGTCCTACCCCATTCACTGTAATGTTCCCCATTATAGTGAATGGGGTCAGGCGGTATTCCAGCGGCGCACGGCAGTGACGGATCCGGCAGGCTGCCGAATCTGCTTACCACAGATGTGAAACAAGGCAGTGTGCAGGTAAACAGTAAAGGGAACGCAGTGCTTGTATTATAGCTGTAGACTCTTTAAACAGCAGCTCAACGGGATTGCCGGGTGTCGGCCCCCCACCGATCTGATACTGATGACCTGTCCAGAAGACAGGTCGTTAGTATGGGAAACCAGACAACCCATTTAATCTGTCCGTGCACATTAGAGTCAGTCAGTGATTTTGGCAGGATCGTGTATGGATGTGTATAGAAGCCTTGCAACAGCAGATGTCGGGGTAAAGTCGAATTGGGCATGTTGGATTTCAACATGCCCAATCCTTTGTTCCAGCGGGAGAAAAGCCGCTGCCAAAGATATCTCCACATTGAAAAATATGTTAATAGAGGAGCTGAGAGTCTTAGCTATCACCGTTAACTCTCTCACTCGCTTGTATGGCCACCTTCCATGGCACCCATTCAAATTAATGGAGCCACTCTTAGTGGAGTTCTGTTCAGACAGACAACCCCCTTTAGGACCCCTATGATCAGGAGGTGTCTTCATGAGACAAGCCCTTTAAGGGGGCTTCTGCAAATGTTTTCTGTCCTGCTAATAGACACCAGGCGGGAGGCTGTGCATGCTCTTCATTAAAAGGAATGGAAGTGGTGATTTTGTGCAGCGGAAAATTTCTTTGGATTGGGACTAAAAATGACAAAATTGGCCTCTTTTTGCTTCGGCATCACAGCAGGTTTTCCGCTGCTTTCAACCTTTGCATTGCTGCTACAGCTATTGACATGTTGCGGGTTGATTAGGTTTTCTCTGCAGAGTGCGAATGAGATTTCTAAATTCTCATCCATTTTGCATATATTGTAAATGCCGCCTATTATTCAACACCAATTCCACCGCAGAGCAGCATTTATGCCTCGTGTGAACGTGCCCATGTTCATTTCCATGAAAAGCAACCGGGCACTGGATGGGGAAAAGCTGCAGAGTGCTGCTGAATTCCTGCTGTGTCAGGGAAGCACAAACCTGTTTGAGGCTGGTAATTTATTGGCATTTCTTAAAGCTTGGTCGCAAACATCACGAAAAAAGACCAGGCACCTGACCTCTGTATCTGGAAAGAAAATACCTGACCTTCGACCACAACCTTTGACTTGACCTCAGGACTGTGATGTCATCATACATCATATGAGAGTCATACGCATAAGGTTCATAACTGTGGAGGTACACAGCTCACAGTCTTGCGTCATGGGCACTGATGGATGGTGACCATCTGGGATGTGTCCTCATATACTACTTCCTAATGTCACAGGCTTAAATTTCACATGTGCTTAAAAGATTTAGGAAAGGTCTCGTAGATGACTCTTTTGGTGTATACGTGTGCCAAGATCACGCTCATACTATAGTTATCATTTGCCCTTTGCTCTTCTTTGCCTCCGTCATTCTTATACTTTCTTGTCTGTTTTTGCTAATTTGAGCCCCCTCCCAGATTCCTCCTGTTGACCGCTCTGTCCTGCATCTTCCTGACTCGGTTTAATAGTTAACTTGCCGTTAAATTGTAATATCGTTTTTTGTGGGGGGGGGTTTTGTAGTTGTTACCACCCCTGCCGTCCATCCGTTTGAGCAGTGACGTGGAGTGCACACAGTACAGATTGTTTGTTTTTCATCTTTGTGTTTTTTTTAAGTAGTTGTAGGTTGAGTAAGGGTACATGCACACGTTCAGGATTCATGTGCGGAGAATCCGCAGGTGTTCGCAGGCAAATCTGTGCGGTTAATCCGCATTAATTGGTGCGGATTTGCATGCGGATTCGGTGCGGATTTTCCGCATGCGGATTTCACTAAGTGAATGAAGAAAATCCGGTCAGGAAAAAAATAATTTATTAACATGTCGCGGATTTTAAAATCCGCACCGCAGGTCAAAATCCGCCCGGAAAAAATCTGCATCGTGGCCTAAGGCCCCCTGCACACGATCAGGATTGCGTGCGGATTTTCCGCGCGGATTTGCGTGCGGAAAATCCGCACCGTAGGTCATGTCCATTGTATTCTATGAGAATTTGGAATTCTCAATGCACACGATGCGGATTTTTCGCGTGCGGATTTTGACCTGCGGTGCGGATTTTAATATCGGCGACATGTCAATTAATTTTTTTTTTCCTGTCCGGATATCTTGCGGATTTTCTCCATTCACTTCAATGGAGAGGCTAAAATCCGGATGGTACACGCACACAGTGCGGATTTTGATGCGGATCCGCATCAAAATCCGCATGTATGTAATAGGAAGGGGAAATAAGGGGAGGAGAATCAGCCACCATTTTGTGTCTGTTCATTGCAGCAAGAGAAGGAAGCAATATACTACATATAGTATATGGAGACGCAATATACGTCTCCATATACTAGAATGTACTGTCAGATTTGAGATTTACTGTACGTTGAAATCGCGATGCGATTAATTTAACACGAAATAATCGCATGGCGATTTCAACTTAGTACTGCTATATTCCATATTCGCTGAATATGGAATATAGCAGTACTAATGGAGCGTCCCCATCACCATGGGAACGTCTCCATACACTAGAATGTACTGTCGGATTTGAGAATTACGTTGAAATCGCGATGCGATTAATTTAACACGAAATAATCGCATGGCGATTTCTACTTAGCACTGCTATATTCCATAGTAGGCTAGAATTAACGAATATGGAACATAACAGTGCTTAAGTTGAAATCGCAATTCGATTATTATAACTTGAATTAATCGAATTGCGATTTCAACGTAATTCTCAAATCCGACAGTACACTCTAGTATATGGAGACGTTCCCATGGTGATGGGGACGCTCCATTAGTACTGCTATATTCCATATTTGGCGAATATGGAATATAGCAGTACTAAGTTGAAATCGCCATGCGATTATTTCGTGTTAAATTAATCGCATCGCAATTTCAACGTACAGTAATTCTCAAATCCGATTCTCAAATGATGTCACAGGAAATTATGTTAAAAAAGGGTCTATTTTTGTTCTAGAGAGATGTTGAGAAAATCCGCATGCAAATCCGCACGCAAATCCGCACCAATTAATGCGGATTGACCGCACGAATTTGCCTGTGAACACCTGCGGATTTCAGTGCGGATTCTCCGCACATGAATCCTGATCGTGTGCAGGGGGCCTAAGGGTACTTTCACACTAGCGTTTTTCTTTTCTGGCACTGAGTTCCGTCAAAAGGGCTCAATGCCGGAAAATAACTGATCAGGTATATCCCTATGCATTCTGAATGGAGAATAATCCGATCAGGATGTCTTCAGGTCAGTCATTTTGACTGATCAGGCAAAAGAAAAAACCGCAGCATGCTACAGTTTTATCTCCGGCCCAAAAAAAACTGAAGACTTGCCTGATCTGGCATTTTTTTCCATAGGAATGTATTAGTGTCTGATTCGGCATTCAAAATACCGGAATGCCGGATCCATCCTTCCGGTGCGCAGACCGAAAAAAAGGTGAAAATAATAAATGACGGATCCGTTTTGCCGGATGACATTGGAAAGACGAATCTGGCATTTCAATGCATTTTTCTGACTGATCAGGCATTTTTAAGACTTACTAATGCCATCAGTTGGCATACGTTTTGCCGGATCTGGCAGGCAGTTGCGGCGACGGAACTGCCTGCCGGATCACTCTGCTGCAAGTGTGAAAGTAGCCTAAAACTTAACTTAAATCTTACACTTAAATTTTGCTTTTTCTGAGGTGATAAACTATTGCTGAGTGAAACGGACAATAACATGGAATGACTGCTGCCAGGATGCCAGTCTTTTTTTTTTTTAAGTTTTCGGGAAGGTGTTAGACCAGTCACATTAGACAGACTGGTCAGTATGAATAATCACACACAAAAAATAAATTAAAAAAAACATCCCTGAACATGGCCTTTACTTTATTGGCTGCATGCGTGTTAAACAGCTGCCCAAAGGTCTAGCGGTAACGGGGTACTTACTATTCATTATGGTAATATTTGTACCTGGTCTCCATCAATGAGAGGTCTGATGTCGGTTTATTTTTGCAGCATATGTGCATTTATCACATCAAAAATTCACCCACAGGGGATAATAACTGGGTTAAGGTATTACCCCTTAACCCTGGGTTCAGACCTGAGCGTTCTGAAACGAGCGCTCTGTATGCGCGATTGTACGGGCGTTTACAATCGCGCATACAGAGACAGGCGTGCACACATTGTCGCGCGTTCCCGAATATCTATGTGCGGGAACGCGCGACAAACGCCCCAAAAAAAGCTCAAGAACTTGTTTGAGCGTCGGGCGTTTTACAGCGCGATCGTACGTGCTGTAAAACGCCCAGGTGAGAACCATTTCCCATAGGGAAGCATTGGTTTCTCCTTGTTGAGCGCTTTACAGCGCGTAGGAACGCGCTGTAAAACGCTCAGGTGTGAACTTGGGGTTAATGGCTTTATCTTAGGACATCTCAACACCCACTAATGTCTCATAGGTGTCCCCTAATAGATAGTGAATATTAATCTAAAAGTAGAGGGGAGTCAGTCTTTTGCGATGTTACATGCCCCATCCTCCTCTCTGCTTGTCAGGGATTATGATCCTGAATATATCTGATAAGATCTTCAGCTGATTCTCTGTGGGAATGGAGTTCATGAGGAGACATGAAGTACAGAGGGGATGTGGCTAATGAGCAGCAGCACTTGTATGCAGTCTCCATTACCACAGCCCCATAGTCTGTCCTGTCCGTCCTCTCTGTTCTTCATGTCTCCTCATGAACTCACAAAAGAAGGAAGTGTAACTTATGAAACATAAAAAAGAGGCACAGAAATTCAACAAAGGCTATATTAGTAAGTACCATATAATCATCTCACAAACACATTTGTCAATAGTAGTAAGAAAGTGGCCAACCCCTTTAATTACATGCATTCAAATGAATAGGAGCTAACCTTCAGTAGCCTGGCGCAGCTATGTTGTTTTTGACACTGGCGGAGGCTGAGAACAGCGGATCGGCATGATGCTTGGTGTCAGACATCCCCACTGATCTGATACTGATGACCTAGTCTGATGATAGGTCATCAATATCTAGAACTTGGATAACCTTTAATTAATACATTTTATCTGCCTGTTGTCACCACTAGGGGGAGCTTACTGTATGCAGATTTATACAGCTCCCACTGAGCTCAATGATAAATTGGTATGCAGTAAGCTCTTGGGCTGCCCTCTCTAAAGTAAGTGGCTCAGGTGCCACCTGTCTCCTGGCCGGCTGCTTTTAGGTACCAGGGATGTCATGCCATTACTGACCCATATCACGGATTTGTTCTGCTTCGTGAGAATGGCCCTGAAAACTGTACAACTACACCAGGGATCAGCAACCTCCGGCGCTCCAGCTGTTCTGAAACTACAACTCACAGAATCCTCCTTTCACTTCTATGGGAGTTACAAAAACAGCCGAGTGAGTGCATGATGGGAGTTGTAGTGTCATAGCAGCTGATGTGCCAAAGGTTGCTCATCCCTGACCTACTCTAGACCATGCACAACAAACACAATAGCATTGTTTCTTGGTATTTTGCACATTACGTTCATGGTATATTTTTTTCCTGCTAGTAACTGGTTGTAAATTCTTCTCTGTCTAGGGCCGGACTGATCTCATGAATATTTCATGTATTTTCGAGAGATGTTGGTGGGTGCATGTGCTCTGACCCATGGCTCATACTTCTGCTCCCAAGGGCTCCTGTATGAATGAAGACGTTCTTTAAACAGTAGGTGTGCGGTACATTCTGTCCTGTAAGCGAGAAAATATTGACACAGCCAAGGAAGCGCCTGTGCTTTATAACCCTCCCTGCTATACTGTATTACCTGTGTATGACATAGGGGTCAGCTCTTAAAGGGGTTGTATAGATTGTAATAATTATCACCTTACTGACAGAACACATATAATCAGAGGGATATACTTGAAGCTCCTGGGCCCCAGTGCAGAGTTATTAACATCGCCCCTACCTACTAAATGCCTCTTGTGATTAGCGATGAGCTAATCAATTCGTCGCCTTTGATGAGGAGTCCCCAAAGCTGAGGACTCTAGCCCTGCCGCTTGATTGACAGGGCTGGCCTTGACGATCATGCGCCTGTGCCACTGCTCCAGGTAGCGGCGGAAGTGCAGAGGCGCTGCTGGAACTGCGACTGTGCATGCACTGCTACACAGTGCGCATGAACAGTCGGTGATTTGAAAGTGAAAAGAGCTTCTCTGCACTTGCATCTCTGCTCGGAGCAGCGGCCCAGGCACAAGATCAGGGCCTATGGAGATGTCCAGCCCTGTTAATCAAGCAGTAGGGGGAGCGTCCTCCACTTTGAGGCGTAGAACTCTATTACCTCTACACTCCCTACAGCTAAGCCGCTGTGTGTAGTGCTGTCACTTCTTAATATAGTGTCTAAGTGAACAGTCACTTCTAGTTTTTCTGTTAAAAGCAGAAAAAATCAGCTTAAGGATCTCAGCGACTTTAACAGGGGCCAATTTGTGACGACTAGATGTCAGGGTCAGCGTATACTCCAAACTGCAGGTTGTGTGGGGTGCTCCCGAAGTGTATTGCTTATTACCTACTAAAAATGGTCCAAGGAAGCACCGGTGATGGCATCATGAGCGCACAAGACCCATTGGTGCATATGGTGAGCAAAGGGGCAACCATCTGTTCTGATATCATAGAAGAGATAGTGTAGCACAAATTGGTGGAAAAGTTAGAGGTTTTCGGTGATTTTTTAATCTCTGAATAGGTAATCAGTATCTGATTGGTTGGGATCTGACACCCCACAGCGGTGCTTGCTGTAGTGCCATGGACTTCTCCCAGCGCCGTACATTGTATAGCGGCTGTGCTTGGTATCACAGTTCAGCACCATTCACTTCAGTGGGGCTGAGCCACGCCTAGGCCACGTTACCGATGAATGTGTTGTCACTGGCCTAGAAAAAACTATTATAAGGCCACGGCACCACTGCAAGTGCCTGTGCCTTCTCAAACAGCTGATTGGCGGGGTCCCAGATTTTGGACCCCCACCGATCAGATATTGATGATCTATTCTGAGGATAGGTCATTAATATCTAGAACTCAGATAACCTTTAATTAATACATTTTGGCTGCCTTTTGTCACCACTAGGGGGAGCTTACTGTATGCAGTTGTAGGTCGTCAGTTAAAAAATCCTGGAAAACCCCTTTAATGCTGGACATTTTCCATGTTCTTGGGGAGTCTGTACATGAATAGGTCAGAGCTGGCTTGGAGGCACAAGGGAGGCTTACATAATATTCGGCACTAAGTTTTAAAGGGAGCCTATCAGCCTCTTAGAGGGCAGCATATAGTGGTTACAGAGACGCTGATTTCACTGGTCTGCAACTTATGTGTAAATCTACAGCATTGTCTGTGGTCAGTCTGGGGTCTAATGTATTCATGAGGTCCACGCTCCCACCACTGTCCCACTGCCGATTGACAGATTTCTCCCTGTCACTGTGCAACTAACAAAGTAAATTTATCTTGTTAGCTGTCTTAGGCCTCATGCACACGGCCGTTATTGTGGTCCGCATCCGAGCCGCAGTTTTTGCGGCTTGGATGCAGACCCATTCAATGGGGCCGCAAAAGATGCGGACAGCATTCCGTGTGCTGTCCGCATCTGTTGCTCCGTTCCGTGGTCTACCAAAAAAATATAACATGTCCTATTCTTGTCCGTTTTGCAGACAAGAATAGGCAGTTATATTAATGGCTGTCCGAGCCGTTTTGCAAATTGCGGAACGCACACGGACGCCATCCGTGTTTTGCGGATCAGCAATTTGCGGGCGTGTGCATGAGGCCTTAAAGGCACGTGAGGAGTCTGTTTTGATAAATCTCTGGGGGAGATTTATCATCTCCCCTGTGCCAGAAAAGTGGCTTTTTTAATGCAACTCTTTTGGGGGGGGGGGGGGGGGGGAAGTCGCAAGTGCCTCTTTTTACGCCGTCCTCACCTTTGTCAAAAAGGGGGCGTGACAAGAGCAGGAAAGGGGTGTGACCAACAACAGAGAAAAATGTATCTTCATTTCCAGCCATTTTCTGGTGCAAATGAAGTCAGAAATTTACGGCAGCTCTGAGCGGTCTTAGATTGCCAGAGAACCCGTTCTAATCTATGACGAGGCATGCAGCTCATCCTAAGGTGCATCCTCCTCCTGCAGCACAGGGGGTATCAGGACCAGCGCAGAAAGTCTTGATAAATCTCCTATATTACACTGGCCTATGACAAGGGACCACTGCACAAATCAATGAATCAAGCGAGCAACAGTGCCACCAGGTGGTAATTCACAGGTGCTACATATAGGCACAGGAATTTCTTCCGCTCGCTTACGGCGGTGATTTATCAAAGCGGAAATAGGAACAAGAGAACAGACTGAGCTCCTATTTCACAGACATTGACAAATATTCTGTCACATGGGAAAGATTTTTCAGAGGAAGCATTAGATTTTTCAGCAGGGCTATATGGTTTTAATAAGGCATATTACATTGAGGTGGTAGCGTGGCCGAGTGGTCTAAGGCGCTGGATTTAGGCTCCAGTCATTTCGATGGCGTGGGTTCGAATCCCACCGCTGCCACAGGGATTTTTTTTTTAAATCCTTTTAATATCCATTTTACACTTTATACACATAAAAACAATGCACATCGCAAACATACCAAGGATAGTAATGTTTATCCTGGATTGTGTGACCCATGTCTCCTACATATACCATGAGATGGGAGCGCATGCTCCATACAGCACTGTTCTTTGTCATTAAAAGGGATGTCTAACCTATAACAACTTATCATCTACCCACAGGATTTGTGTGATTGCTGGGGTTCCTCTCGCCGGACCACCTCTGATCATGAGAACAGGGGTCCTGAATCCTCATTATGAACTGAGTGACAGTCCAGCATGCAGGCTGCTGCCCCATTCCCTCCAGCATGAGTGGCTGAGGACTGAAGAAGTTTACATAGTCCGCAGATGGGCCCCCGGGGGCCTCCTGCTGCCCAGCAGGGGTAAGTTATTAGGTGACATAGAGATATTTGTCAATCCAAAAAATAGATTAGGGGCCAATGGCAGATAACTTTAGAAACTGATCAACCCCTTTAACACATTGTAAACGTCAAGTTAAAGATGGATACCTTTTATAGAATGACCAGGCTACAGTAGTAGTAATCAATACCGGTAATGAAAAAAGAAGAAAAGTTTATTCGCCCATGTGGACGCGACGTATCTTATAATCTTCTGATTATAAGATACTTTTAGGGAATAACTAGAAAAATTCTGGTTACTATCCAACAACAAATTTGTGACTTTTTTGTCAGTAATTTATTTCTGAAAAATTACTGTATTTGTAAGAAAATAGATGGTGTGTACTGCCATCTTCTGGTAGTTTTTTATATAAGCTTGTTATTTGCAAGTAAATGGCATAATAACAAAATGGGTATATTGGGGAATTTATATTGATGATCTGTCCTCTGGATAAGTCAATCACCAATATCAGATTGCTGGGGGTCCAACAGGAAGAGGCTCACGGCACTCCAACTGTGGTGAAACTATGACTCCCAGCATGATCCATTAATTTCTATGGAGTTCTGAGAACAGCCAAGCAAGGGGAGATTTGTAGTTTTACCACAGCTGGAGTGCCGGAGGTTAGCCATGACAGTCCTAGGCCATGTGACGTTACTGTACATCGGCCTCATGGCCTAGTTGCAGCTCATCCCTATTCAAGTCAATAGGGCTAAACTGTAATACGATGTACGGCGCTGTTCTTGGAAAACTGCTGTGAGCCGGCTGCACTCACCAAATCTCTGCGAAGCGCGGCGGCTCCCTGAACAGCTGATCAGCAGGGGGGCCGGAACTCGGAGCCCTGCCAATGTGATAATGATGGCCTTAGGATAGGTCATCATTAGAGATGGTAACGGAATCCATAATGCAATCCTGCTTTTACCATCAAACGAAGCGTGAACGAATGTCAAAATATAAAATTCGCTTATCTCTAGTCATCATTATGAATTTCCGAAAAACCCCTTTAAGATCTTAGATTGGTTGTCCAAGTCTCTAATCCCACTTTGTACACAGCTTTCAGTTTTTAATATATTTTATTTACCTACAAGATCCAAACTCCCATCAGATGACACTGAGCTTCCACCAATGTCACATCCATCGCTGAGCTTGTCTCCCCTCCAGTCTATATCTGAAGGTCTATTGCAGTGTACGCATCTGCAATGAGTAAATGGACAACTGGGTGTTACCATTCCTTTTATCGAAGCATTGTGTCCATACATGGTCTGATTGGACAGTGTCAGAGAGTGTAGGGAAGCACTCCCCCCAACTGGTAACACCCAGTTGTCAATTTATTAATACATTTCTAAGAGGGATAACAGAGGAACAGCACAAAACAGTCCTAAGAAAAGACACTCCAGAACCGTAGTATTATGGGGAACACATGTTTTTAGGAGAATAGACATGTCATGAGAGGTGCCAGGTCTACTACATTTACATAAAACGTGCACAGTAAGAATTAAAAAAAATATATTTTATTGAAATATTTGATTATCAAGCGGTCATTCATTTAATATCTCTGAGGCCTAATGATGCAATAATGAATATGAATCTGTATAAACATAAATTATCATTATAAAAATACTTGAGTATTGTCCAATCACGTCTGCATTGTTAAAAAGCAGTACATGAAGCACCCAGATTTTTTGTGTACAAAAATGTCTGATAAACAATTTTTTAAAAATATTTTTTTTTTGTTTAAAAATCAATGTCGTCTATATAGATTATGACAGCCATAGAGCCACAGGTTGGAGACCACTGAGGTACAGTAATAAAAATATTTATTGGAGGTACAGTAATAAAAATATGTATTAATGGATGTGCAGAATGAGAAACCATAAAAAGACACCGTGGCCCCCTTCCTCCTTGGAATCAGTGGGGACCAATAGCTGGGCACCTACAGTTAGGCTTGCACATGGTGGGTACAAATATGACAATTTAGAGGACGGGGAAGGGTTGAGGAATAATGCATGCACGTTCAAGAAGCCATGTACCAGAAGGACAGGGACGGATTTTAATTTAAAGGGGTTGTCTTGGACAAACCCCTGGGATCCTCATGAAATAAGGAACTGGCAAGTACTGCTGCGGCCAATCGCTGGACTCTTCAGGTGCTGCGATAAAGCCAGTGCTTAGCTGCAGAGTTCATGTGTTGTCGACATGATGTCACTGCTGCAGCCGACTAAATAGAGCCCGGCTGTGAGAATTGGAGCGGCAGCTTGGGATCTGTGAGGTAAGTACTTATTTGTTCTTTATTTAAGGAGGATCCTGGAGGGGTTTTTACTTCTGAAACTGTGCAAATCCTATAGGCCTCGTTTTTTGCGGGCGTCACGGACAAGAATAGGACATGCTATATTTTTTTGCGGGGCCACGGAACGGAGCAAAGGATGCGGACAGCACACGGAGTGCTGTCCGCATCTTTTGCGGCCCCATTGAAGTGAATGGGTCTGCATCCAAGCCGCAAAAATTGCAGCTCGGATGCGGACCACAACTACGGTCTTGTGCATGGGGCCTTAAGGGGATTGTCTGATTTAGACAATCTCGGCTTGTTAGAAGGGTGCCTTAATGGGGTTGTCCCACAAAAATTATTCTAAATTTTTTCAAACCAGCACCTGGATCTGAATACTTTTGTAATTGCATGTAATTAAAAATTTAGCATAGTCAGTGAGATATTCAATAAAATGTATCTGTATAGTGCCACCTGCTGTTTGTTTTGGTTCTTATTTCTTTGACCTGCTCACTAAGATGGCCACACATGCTCAGTTTCATCCTTCATCTGCCTCCTGGGCTGTAATAGGGAGAGCATGGACACGCCCCCTGAGCTGCAGCAGAAAAGACACGCCCCTTGAGCTGCCAGCTTGCTATAAATCTAGCAAAGCAATGACTGGGGAGATCTCTGGGCCCATGTGGGGTACAGGGCTGGTTCTAGCTTTGTTAGAAAGAGATTATCATGTACTGTATGATTTTCATTTTTTACATTAGTCATAGGATAACCCTTTTAAGCTCCCTGCCAGGATCCCCAAAGACCAGCTATCATTTATGGGGGTCATCTAGCCATATGTGTTTAATTTTCCTGCACCGCCACCACAGGCGAAATGAAGTATTACACTATGTCCTTTCATATTAATCGACTGTCTGTGTAATGCAGGAGGAGAGGAGAGGACAGGTCCTCCAAGGTGCTCTCCACTCTAGCTAATACAAAATACAACACCCCTAGAAGTCTATGGGCCCTTACTGTACCTTTATAAGTTTCCAAATGTATACAGTGCCATATAAGTTTCTCTTTCTTTCTGTGGAATCTATTAGATGTGAGATTCATGGCCATTCCTTATTACCATGCTATATGCAGTTTTCTATACAAACGTCTACAATAACCTTATCAGAGAATGTTCTTAAAATGCAAAGTATGTGAGTGCCCTAGAATCTCATTACCAATAAACAAAATAACTGCAGAAATGTAATTCTCCAGCCCTGGCCATAATAAAAATCATACTGATTTTCTTCTCAAATTGTAACCTCCTCCCCATTATTGGTAACAATACACTTTAGGTGGTTTTAATTGGAGGTGCGGGGTATCTAATGGTTCCATAGAAGCAAAGGTAGATACAAAATACAAATTAATAAAGCAAATGTAATAAGCAACAGTTTTACAAAATTCTGATTTTTCTGTGATGAAATGGGCCTGGTTTTCATATAAAGATCCACTGATTCAGCCATGGAGAATTTTTTTGGGTTGTAACCAAGCTCTTTCTGAGCCTTATCTATCCGGAATGTGTGCATCGCAACAATTTTCATTACCTGGAAAAGAGGAGGCAGATGATAGGAAGTTAATAAATGTATTTTGAAGTTGGTAAATCTCATTGGTGCTTATTCCCATAAAGAACATCTGCCAGCAGATTTGTACCTGGCTGACCTGTTACATGTGCGCTTGGCAGCTGAAGACATCTGTGTTGGTCCCATGTTCCTATGTGCCCGCATTGCTTTGAAAAATGATGTTTTAATATATGCAAATGAGCCTCTAGGAGCAACGGGGTCGTTGCCGTTACACCTAGAGGCGCTGCTCTCTCTGCAACTGCTGCACCCTCTGCACTTTGATTGACATAGCCATGAGTTATTCTTTTTTCCCTTGCATGGCCCTGTAAATCAAAGTGCAGAGGGCTCAGCAGCTGCAGCGAGAGCAGAGTCCCTAGGTGTAACAGCAACGCCCCAGTTGCTCCTAGAGGCTCGATTGCAGATATTAAAACTTCATTTTTTTTCAGCAATGCCGGCCCCAAATGAACATAGGCAGGGCCGATGCAACCATATAGGCGAACTAGGCGTTCGCCTAGGGTGCCGGCCTGCTGGGGGCTCCCTGGTGGGCCCCCCCTGACTGGGGCTGCAGCCCTGGGCGAGCGGCTCTTGAGCCGCCCCCAGCGCCGTTACAGGGGGGCCAGGAGGTGGAGGTCCTTCTTAAATATGGCAGAGCGGGCATCTGCTTACCCTGATGGCAGGTGCCTGCTCTGCCAGTAAATTACCGGAGGAGAGGAGGCAGGCGGCAAGGGAGGCTGTTCTAGAGGCTCCCCACTCCTCCATCGCGCGCCCTCAGTGATGCCGGAATATGACGTCATTCCGGCCCCGGCATACTAAACGGCGTGCTGGAGGACTGAGGAGCTGCACCACACTGGACCCCAGGGAGGTGAGTGTCTGCCTGTGTATTTATGTCAGTGAGTGAGTGTATGTCTGTCTGTCTGTCAGTAAATGTATGTGTGTCTGTCATTGAGTGAGTGTATGTCAGTGAGTGTGGATGTCTGTCTGTCTGTCAGTGTCTGTGTGTTTGTCAGTGAGTATATGTGTGTGTTTGTCTGCCAGTGAGTGTCTGCCAGTGAGTGAGTGTCTGTCAGTGAGTGTCTATTTCAGTGGGTAGGTGTGTGTCTGTCAGTGAGTATGTCTGTCAGTGAGTATCTGAGTGCGTGTCTGTCTGTCAGTGAGTTTCTGTGTACTTTATTCAGTGAGTGTCTGAGTGTCTGTCTGTCAGTGTGTGTGTCTCTGTCAGTGAGTCTATGTGTGTCTGTCAGTGAGTTTCTGTGTACGTCATTCAGTGAGTGTCTGAGTGCGTGTCTGTCTGTCTGTCAGTGTGTGTGTGTGTCTGTCAGTGAGTGAGTGACATGAGGGGGCGGCAAAATGGATCTTTGCCTAGGGCGGCAAAAATCCTTGCACTGGCCCTGAACATACGACCAACACAGATGCCTTCAGCGCACATGTAACAGGTCAGCCAGCTTTATAGGTACAAATCTACTGACAGATGCCCTTTAAAGAAAATCTGTCAACAGTTTTATGGTGTCCTAACTAAGGGCAACATAAACTAGTGACAGATCCCCATAGCAAAATGCTGGGTCAATTTCTAAAATCTTGCATTAAACAGCTCCAGCACATGCAGGTGAATCCTGAATATTCATGAGCTCCTGATTTTCTCTGCCTGCTGCTAGCTTTAGTTGGGAAAAAAACTGTGAATTAGTGGCAGGGGGTGGAGAAAGCCTGAAGCTGGAGCTGTTAGGACTGAGCAGCATAAAACTGGTGACAGATTCCATTTTAGTGTTTTGGTTTTTTACTCTTTGCCTACTGTAGGAAGGAACAAGGGGCTGTCATTGATGGTCGGTACGTGTCACCGAGGTTCCTGGCCGAGGTGAGGTAAGAGCCGTTTTTTTCAAGTGTCATTATTGCAGATTGCAGTCTGACACTTCAGCTGTTTAGTATGGCTGTAAAGCTGATCCGGAGCGGCTTTTACTGGGAGTAGCCAAAGTGCTGGGTGGGTGGCTACTCCCCACGTTCCAGGCCGGTTCTTAGCAGGCTTATAAAGCAGTCAGCACTATCAGGTGGTGTGGATCTACCTCCATCTGACAGTGAAGCTGTGAAGTCCTCTAGGCTGAAGACTGCAAACAGGCGTGCAGGCCTCCTGGTAGCCTGCCAGTGAACTTTTCTGTGGCTGAGCATTCAGTCGGGTGTGAACTGACACCTAGGATTCCAGGTGAACATTGTTTTGTTTTGCTGTGTATGAACAAGCACCAAGACTGTTATGTTTTGCTGAGTGTGAATAAAACACTGAAGTTTGATATACAACCTGGTTCCTTGCCTCTATACTGCGTCCGCTAACCTGTCTACCAGAGCAAATCCCCACACTACCTAGAGTCATAACTTTTTTACTTTTTCCATTGACGTATTTGTATGAGGGCTTCTTTTTTTCAGGATTTATGATTGTACTTTTTTGAAGGTTGTACAATGGCAACCTCTTATGATGTAGCGGGAAGCTGGGAAAAAAATTCCAAAATGGAAAAAAAACGCAATTCTGCCGTAGTTTTAAAGGTTTTGTTTGTCATATTCTGACCCCTAATTATTTTTTTTATATTTATGTCTACAAAACTGAGTGAGGGTTTATTTTTTCCAGGGCAATCTGTAGTTGTATTTGCTACCATTTTGGAGTGTGTATGAGTTTTTAATTACTTATTAAATTTCATGGGGAGATGAAGCAACAAGAAAGTGACAAATTGGCCATTTGGCATTCGCTGTAAGGCACAACATTTTCTGTTTGGGGGCCACATGGCCAGACTGAACCAATGACGAGGGCCGAAATGAAAATTTAAAGGTGTATTAACAACTTAAATATTGTACTTATGGCATATTGAACACACAATATATACCATTAATGTCTAGTTACACTTCCAGGACTCCCATCTAATGTGATAAATGCATGAAATACAGAAATGTGAGCAGCCACAAGACATAGGCATACATGTCTGTTACCAGATGATTGGGGGCCACACACAATGGTATCAAGGGCCGCAGGTTGGCACTCCTGCTCTAAGGGGTAAATACTTTTATATTTTAATAGTTTGGACATTTTGGGACATGGCAATGCCAATCAGCTTTTTTTGTTGTTTGTTTATTAATTTTTAGTTTTAATATGGGGAAAGGGGGGTGATTAGAATTTTTCATATTTTTTATTTTTATTTTTTTATATTTTTACACTTTTTTTTTTTTTTTTTTAACATTGCTTCTCCCATAGACCGCAATGATTTACCATTGCAGCCTATAGGAGATTCATTATGTTATTATGAATCATTATTATTATTATGACAGGTGTCTGCTGTGTAAAACAGAAGGCACTCGGTGGCTATGGCACCCACTCATTTTCTGAGCGGGCACTATCTTTAAGGTCCGGACTTCTGCCATACATGCACAGCGGAACTCCTGAAGAGGTTAAAGGAAATGTGATTTAAACAATAATTCATTCTCTAATGACACATTTCTAAACATATTGTTGGGAATATTTGATCAGGTTTTGTTTAATTTTCCATCTTCATGTCTACTGTATATAAAAAAAAAAAATATATATATATATATATATATATATATATATAAATCCTGCAATTTTCGTACTGGCTACAAGGCTTAATAATAGTTTGATCAAAATGTGCGCAAAGAGCTTCCATTTTTCCATCTATAGTAGGTATAATACCACTTTAATTTAGAATGATCCCCATTTCTCAGCTCTATTGTTTTTATGTGTAAAGTTGTGCAGCCATTTTTTTTTATCAACCATGTTTGCTTTATGGATATGCATCTATGACTATGAATATGAATGTGCTAGTCTAAATTTTCTTGTAGGCCTTATAATAGGTCATCATTTTCTGGTTTGTGCGTTATCATCCCAGGCAGAATTACGATGACTAATAACACCTCTGTATGGATAACACAGGATCCACCATTCACAATAGATGATATCACAGCTTATCTGCTTTGATATAATCTATGTAATCTTTGTAGGCACAGAGCATGCCTAAAAAACTTTCCCACAGAAGTGAATGTGTTCAGCTCCTGTTAACAAATGTATATGTACTATTAATACCTAGGAGGGTCCGTCCAACAAACAAATGGCCACGCTCACTGTGTAGACAATATCCAGATTAAACCCAGCCCTCTCCTATATTTCTTGGCTCACATGCACTGGCCTCAAAGGGGGGGGGGGTTGAAGACATGGCTGCAGCCTGAGAGAACAATGTACTGTTTTTCTATTGTATTTGTTATGGTCTGCAGTTGTGATATCTGAAGAAACAAGGGCAAATAACAAAGACACATAAGGCGATTATGTTAGGCCTAGTTGCCAGTGTGAAAACTGCAGGTTAGGCTAGTTTCACACTAGCGTTCGTCGGTCCGCTCGTGAGCTCCGTTTGAAGGAGCTCACGAGCGGACCCGAACGCCTCCGTCCAGCCCTGATGCAGTCTGAATGGAGCGGATCCGCTCAGACTGCATCAGTCTGGCGGCGTTCAGCCTCCGCTCCGCTCGCCTCCGCACGGACAGGCGGACAGCTGAACGCTGCTTGCAGCGTGCGGATCTGTCCAGACTTACAATGTAAGTCAATGGGAACGGATCCGCTTGAAGAGGTCACCATATGGCTCAATCTTCAAGCGGATCCGTCCCCCATTGACTTTACATTGAAAGTCTGAACGGATCCGCTCAGGCATCTTGCGCACTTAGAAAATTTTCTAAGTTATTAATGCAGACGGATCCGTACTGAACGGAGCCTCCGTCTGCATTAATATGATCGGATCCGTTCAGAACTGATCCGATCAAGCGCTAGTGTGAATGTAGCCTTATAGTGACATGGAAAATAAAAAAAAACACAAAAAATGTAAAAATAAATAATGTTTAACATGAAAATTTGACTAAAGCAATAGGGCATTCCTTTAAAGGGGTAGTCTGGCTGATGCCATAAGAAAAGAAGTAATAAAACAAGACATTATTAATCTCGAAGGTCTCCCATTCTGATGCTGGTCTCTACTTCCTGGTTGCTGTGGATACAGGTAAATTTATATACCATATTTATCATTTTATAAGATGCACTTTCTTCCCACCAAATGTGGGGGAAAATGGCAATGTATCTTATAAAGCGAATACTAATGAGTGCTTTTTATTATGGAAGCACTCATTTGTACAGTAGGACTGGGAGAGTGTAGTGTGGTTAACGCTCCTTGGCCTTCTCCGGGTGCTGTGCCTTACAGTATACAACATCAGGACGCAGTGTACGTAAATGGGCACTTCAGGATGTAGTGCATGTAAGCATGCACTATGACCTAACTCTGTGCAACGTCAGGTCACAGTGCAGTGCAGCAGGAAGAGCGCGCTGGATCTCCTGATCTCCTGAGTGGCAGGGCTGTATGGAGTAGGAGAGATGAGATGGTGTGTGTGTGTGTGTGTGTTTTATTTTTTATTTTTTATCAGGGGTCTGATGAAGGTTGGAGGTGATCTGAGGTCTGATGAAGATTGGACGTCTCATCTGAGGTCTGATGAAGATCGGGGGTCTGGTCTGATGACGATCGAGGTCTGATGAAAAATGTTTATCTTTCTCCTCTAAAACCTTATGGTGCATCTTCTAAAGGAAAACATATAGTATATATTGACCAGGGAACCCTTTCCACATGTAGTACTCACAGGGGTACCAGAAACAAAGATATGAAGAGTTATTTGAAGTGTTTTCACACTGAAGACTTTTGGTTGTCCCTGTGCGATTATGTGATTTATTTTTATTTTTATTTTTTACTTATTTATATAGCGCCAACATATTCTTTTCTACTATCAACCCTCACCTGCCACTTTGAGGCTCACAATCTAAATGCTAAATACCTATCTTTGGATTGTGGGAATGGAATATTAGGGGTTACCTTAATTTTCACTTCATAAATTTATAAGGTATGGCATTTGCTACCAAAAAAGGTAGGTGATATCTTACCTCATGTCTGGTGAGCACTGGGTCTAATGATGCAAATGGTTTTAAGATGAGATACAGATATTCCAAAATGAAAGCTACAGTGAAAACAGAGTTAATCATGGTTGATACACAGCAAGTCATGTCAGCCATATTATTATTGACACATTATGCTCTATTTTGACCTATAATATGGATAAATAATATCTTGCACACTAAGGCCCCTTTCACACGGGCGTTGCGGGAAAATGTGCGGGTGCGTTACGGGAACACCCACGATTTTTTTCCACGCGAATGCAAAACATTGTAAAGCGTTTTGCACTCGCGTGAAAAAAATCAGCATGTTTGGTACCCGAACTTCTTCACAGAAGTTCGGGCTTGGGATCGGTGTTCTGTAGATTGTATTATTTTCCCTTATAACATGGTTATAAGGGAAAATAATAGCATTCTGAATACAGAATGCATAGTCAAATAGCACTGGAGGGGTTAAAAAATAAAAAATATAAATAAATTTTAACTCGCCTTAGTCCACTTGTTCACGTAGCCCGGCATCTCCTTCTGTCTCCTTTTGCTGAACAGGACCTGGGGTGAGCATTAATTACATAAACAGGACCTGTGATGACGTCACTTCGGTCATCACATGGTCCGTCACATGATCTTTTACCATGGTGATGGATCATGTGATGGAACATGTGATGACCGGAGTGACGTCATCACAGGTCCTGTTCATGTAATTAATGCTCACCCCAGGTCCTGTTCAGCAATGGAGACAGAAGGAGATGCCGGGCTGCGCGAACAAGTGGACTAAGGTGAGTTAATTAATTTTTATTTTATTTTTTTAACCCCTCCAGCGCTATTTGACTATGCATTCTGTATGCTATTATTTTCCCTTATAACCATGTTATAAGGGAAAATAATAATAATCGGGTCTCCATCCCGATCGTCTCCTAGCAACCGCGCGTGAAAATCGCACCGTATCCGCAACCCCATTCATTTCTATGGGGCCTGCGTTACGTGAAAATCGCACAATATAGAGCATGCTGCGATTTTCACGCAACGCATAAGTGATGCGTGAAAATCACTGCTCAAGTGAACAGCCCCATAGAAATGAATGGGTCAGTATTCAGTGCGGGTGCAACTCGCGGGCGGAATACTCGCCTGTGTGAAAGGGGCCTTAGGCCTCTTTCACATGGGTGTCGCAGGTGAGGGCTGGATAGGATCCGGGTGCGTTCAGGGAAAATCGTTGCGTTCTTCCGTTTTTCTCCACGCAAGTGCAATGCATTTTGCATGCGCGTGATAAACTGAATGTTTGGTACCCAGACCCGAACCCAGACTTCTTCACTGAAGTTCGGGTTTGGATTCGGTGTTCTGTAGATTTTATTAATTTCCATTATAACATGGTTAAAATGGAAAAAAAATTAATACAGAATGCAAAGTCAAATGTCAATTGAGGGTTAAAAAAAATAATATAACCATCACTCACCCCATCCACTTGATCGCGCAGCCGGGATCCTCTTCTTTGTTCTTCTTGAAGGACCTGCAAAAGGACCTTCGCTGATGTCATCTTGCTCACCATGAAGAACAAAGAAGAGGATCCAGGCTGCGTGATCAAGTGGATGGGGTGAGTGATGTTTTTATTATTTCAACCCTCAATTGACATTTGACTTTGCATTCTGTATTAAAGAATGCTAATGTTTTCCATTATAACCATGTTATAATGGAAAATAATAAAGTAAATGGGGTCCCGAATCGCTCATCCCTCGTCTCCTTAGCAACCATCCGTGAAAATCGCATTGCATCCGCACTTGCTTGTGGATGCTATGCGATTTTTCACGCAACCCCATTCATTTCTATGGGGCCTGTGTTGCGTGAAAAACGCTGAATATAGAGCATGCTGCGATTTTTCACGCAACGCACAAGTGATGCGTGAAAAACATAGCTCATGTACACAGCCCCATTGAAATGAATGGGTCAGGGTTCAGTGCTGGTGCAATGCATTCACCTCATGTATTGCACCCGTGCGGAATACTCGCCCGTGTAAAAGGGGCCTTAGAGGTGTCAATATATTTTTGCCATACTAAAGTCCCTCTGACTTGAGCTTGAATTGGTGGATTGACAAGTCAAGTTTTAAGTTGGCATTATATAAAGATTCCTTCCTTTTGTTCTTTTTTTGTTTGTCCTTCCTCTCTTTAAGGTGGGTGTTTTTTTTTGTTTTGTTTTTTAATTCTATTAATATGTGTTCACTATGTGATTGTAGATAAATATCAATAAAACAGGGAAAAAATAGCTTGGATAATCGATCTGGTACAGTGACTGGACAGCTCGATGCAAATGGCTGATGTATGGATGATAAATGCAAATGGATGGTGATGAAGATCCCGGTATCGTCCAGGGGCGGATCTATAGGGGGTGCAGTGACTACTGGGCCCAAGAGCCTGAGGGGGCCCAAAGACCCTTGTGCTGCGTAAGAAGACACCAGTATTATAGAAAGTGCATGCTGGTCATGTTACACCTCTGGCTGGAGTGAAGGGGTTAGGTCAAGAATTTAACATTTATGCCTCAGGCAGCACAAAGGCTAAGTACTTCCCTGTTTCTCTATCCCTGGCCACAAAGCACTGAGGGAAGGGGTGCCCAAGCTGGACTATTGCACGAGGGCCGATGAGCCTTTATCTACACCCATGGCATCTTCTCTTATGTGGGCAATCATTGTGCCACTTCAGGCATCATTTCCCAGGTGCAACTGCCAGTTCTACTTTACACCAGTTTGATAAATGACCCCAGTAGTGCAAGCAGTCGTGCATTATGACCTGATGTTATGTGTCTTCTTCAGAGGTCTGGGACGTGATCTGAAATCAGATGAAAATTGGGAGTCTGTTTAAGGGGGCGGGCGGTCTGACCTGAGGTCTGCTAAAGTTTGTGGGTCAAATTGAGGGGGGTCTGATAAAGATTGATGAAAAATGTATTTTAAAAAGAAATGTAATTCTCTTTTTCCTATTCTAAAAGGTAGGTGCGTCTTATAATGAGGTGTGTCTCATAAAATGAAAAATATGGTAAGTTATCATATCTTGTGTTGAAAAGGATAAACATTCTTTGTGGGGCTCCCATACACAATGATAGGTTAGTTTTGGGTTTAGGCAATGGTTGCAGGCTGAAACGCCTGTTGTGGTGGTTGCCAAACTCGTGTTCACCAACAGTATGGATCTGTAATCTCCTGTTTATTAATATGTATATTACAGCTTGCGGCTGATTCATTGGGCTATGTGCAATCTACAGAGAATAAAGTGCAATGTGATCATTTATTTGTTTTTATATTGCTGTGGTATACTTAAAGGATAACTGTCACATATTATTATTTTTTCAATATTGGATTTTGGTGATGAATATCACCTTGTTTGCAATGTTTTAACCTTTGGTTCTTTAGTAAATAACTCCTAAAAACCACATTTATGTCCCCAGTATATGCTATTTTTACCTAAGATTAAAATCCGGTTGCTATGACTCATCCGTCTTCTAATTGTGCTTAGACGGAAGACTAAGGACGCACAAGGAGGCCGTCCTCGTGCGTGCGCGTTCATGTTGCTGGCAGGAAATGACAGCGAGTCTCCCCGAGTCCCGCCCGAGATCCGATGGTATATTCTAACCCCCAGGCGTTCCCATGGTGACGGGGACGCTTGCCTGGGGTTTAGAATATACATGTCCAGACTAGTAAGAAGAATCCTAAGCTGGTCTTATTAAACCTCACTGTGGCTCTATTTGCCCCCAAAAATGGTTTTTATAACCTGTCAATCACTAGTGTGCAAGCGCGGGATCTGGCAGAGAAACTGGGAGGATTGCGGAGGCGGCGCTGAGCTGTAGAAGGCGGCTCTGAAGACAGGGAAGGTGGCGCTGGGCACCAGACGGTGAGGGGTGTGGGCGGGGACCCTGTATTAACGGACCTCCCCTTGGGCACCTTAAGTAAATGATTGACAGATTATTAAAACCTGTTTTATGGGCAAATAGAGCCACAGTGAGGTTTAATAAGGCCAGCTTAGGATTCTTCTTATTAGTCTGGACATGAGCATATGTTTAGGTTATAGGGGTAAAATCTGATGACAGAATCCCTTTAAAGTTACGGATTACAGTTTATAAATGTACTCCTGTGAGGGTCGGGGAGGGGGATCTGTGGATGGCACTTTTTAGCGGGGGATCTGTGGATGGCACTGTAAGGAGGAGGAGGGCATGTTTAAGTGTGGAGAGCAGCAACCATTGGTTGAGGTGCAGAAGCTAGTGCACGAGGAGCTCAATGCATTGTGGGTAGTGAGGGCAGGCAGGATTAGCCTCAGGCTGTGGGCAGTGGCAGCCATCTTAACAGAATAGTGAAATTGCAGTTTTATGCAGACTGGTTGCTAAGGGCTGAATCTTCTGAAATATGGGGTAAGTAGGTCTAATAGTTAGTGATTCTGGAATATCATGGTAAAAGTAACTACATATATAAAAATTTAAATTTGGGTCCAAATGTGACAGCTATCCTTTAAAATACCAAAGCATTATTAGCTGTCAGTGTAATTGGGCATCGATTTGTGAACACCCCTGCAGTTTTAGCCACTCCCCCAGTTACCCTTTCCCTGAAATACCCAGACCTGCCACTCCAGGGGATAGGGAAGTGGCTAAGACTGTAGGGGTGTTCACAAACTGGTGCTCCAAGGGCTCTGCCCGGCCTTTTAGTGCTCCAACTAGCCAATTTAATATTAATAACAATTCTGTTTTCTCTGGAACAATGCATTATACAGACATTAACAAGGTATCATCAGCATGATCAACCCTGCCATGCAGTGTGTCTAGTTTAATAGGGTTGATCATGCTGACAGATGCTCTTTATTTACAGATTCTGAGTATTTAATCTATAAACAATACATACCTGCAGCATAGGCCACAGAGCTGGGTATAATTATCCACGGATCTGAGAAACCAAGTTTTTCAAACTGAAAATGCAAAGAGGCATCATCAGAATTACTTGTATTTACATATATTTATATATATATGAAATAATGTGACAGTACACAGCAGATTGTACCAAATAGATTTATTTTTTGTTATGATTCGCTTAGGCCCCTTGCAGACGAGCGTGTCCGGATGCGTTGCGGCAAACCCGCGTGAGTAGGTACCCAATTGCAGTCAGTTTTGATTGCGTTCCGTTCAGTTTTTATCGCGCGGGTGCAATGTATTTTGCACGGGCGTGATAAAAAACTGAATGTGGTACCCAGACCCGAACTTCTTCACAGAAGTTTGGGTTCAAGGTTGGGTAGATTCTATTATTTCCCCTTATAACATGGTTATAAGGGAAAATAATAGCATTCTGAATACAGAGTACAATAGGGCTGGAGGGGTTAAAAAAAACAATAAAAAATTATTTAACTCCCCTTTTATCCACTTGTTCGCGCAGCCGGCATCTCTTCTCTTCTTCTTTGAGGAATAGGACCTTTGATGACATCACTGCGCTCATCACATGGTCCATCACATGATCTTTTACCATGGTGATGGATCATGTGATGAGCGTAGTGATGTCACCACAGATCCTTTTTCTGTGCACAGCAAAGATGAAGACAGAAGAAAAGCCAGGCTGCGCGAACAAGTGGATTGTTGCCATTTCTTTACTTAAGAGACAGGATAACCGGATTAAGTTGCTTCTGAACTTATCTTGTGGATTACAGCAGCTCTCTGATGGAGGACAAACTCACACAGGCACCATGCTTTTTGTTTCCTCAGGAACACACACTGCTGCTTACTGTGCAGCCTCTTTTCTCTTTTTTTTTTTTCTCTGTGTGTACAACTTTATTTAAACACTTTCTGGTTAACAAACAGACAACATATTCATATGACTGTAGATCAATAGATAAGCTGTATAAGGGCATATAAAGAAAATGTCATATATCTTAACACCCCCACTTGCTCTTATACTGCTTATGAGAAATAGTTTGGTACAGTTACATCATTTTACTATCTATATTCCAAAAATATAACTAACAAACCTATCAAGCTTAAACTTTGTTATTGGTTTAGTCATAACATCAGCTACCATTTTATCCGTAGAACAATACTCAAGATCTATCTTGCCTTCACTCAGAACAGATCTAAGGAAATGAAATTTAATGTCAATATGTTTGCATCTCTGATGGTAAACTGGGTTCTTTGCGAGAGCTATCGCACTCTGATTGTCTTCAAAGATCTTTACTGGTTCATACTGACATTCACTGTCCAATTCTCTTAGCAATTGTGCAAGATATAGACTCTCCTGTGTGGTTGCGGCTAATGCCATATATTCAGCTTCACAGGAAGATAGTGCTATTGTTGGTTGTTTCTTTGACTTCCAAGAAATCAGAGGTCCATTTTCAGTCAGGCTGAAACAATATCCTGTTGTGCTCCTCCTATCAATCTGGTCTGAGGCCCAACTGGCATCACTATACGCCTCTAGTTTTAATTTCTCTTTACATTTTCTGTAGCATAGTTCAAAATTGACAGTTCCTTTCAAGTATCTCAGTACGTGTTTGGCAGTGATCATGTGTTGTACACTTGGTTGTGAAAAATGTTGTGACAGTTTGCTTATAGTCCAACTCAAATCCGGTCTTGTACACGTAGCCACATAAATCAAACTGCCTACTATCTCCCGATAGCTTTTTACATCTGCAAGTTCGCTTTTGTCGTCGAAATCTAATTTTTGTTCACAGGGAGTAGATCTCGGTTTACAATCTGACATACCAAATCTTTCTATCATTTTCAAAATGTATCTCTTCTGATTCATCTTCACCGTTTCACTAGTCTGTCTAAAATCAATGCCCAAAAAATAGTTCAGTTTCCCAAGATCCTTCATTTTGAATTTTGTCGCAAGTGTTAACTTCACCTCATTGAGTAGTTTTTCATTGCTTGCAGCAATGATCAGATCATCAACCCATATTAGTAATATTGCTTGTTCATTGCCGTTCTGTTTGACATATACACAATGGTCTACAGAATTTTGTATAAATGCATTTGAACATAGATAATCATGTAGCATCTTGTTCCAGTTTCTTCCCGATTGCTTAAGACCATACAGTGACTTTTTTAGTTTGAGAACTAGCTTTTTATTTGTGTCATCTTTGATATCAAAACCTTCTGGTTGGTCTATATATATATCACAATCAATTGGGGCATGCAAGTAAGCTGTCTTCACATCCATTTGATGCAAAATTAAATCATATTGTTCTGCCATTTGCATCAAAATGCGTAATGAAGTAAAATTTGCAGTTGGAGAAAAAGTTTCCATGTAGTCAGTTCCCTTTACTTGACTATAACCTTTTGCCACAAACCTGGCTTTGTACGTTTCAGTTCCATTTGCATTGCTTTTTATCACATATACCCATCTAACCCCCACTGAATTTTTACCTTCTGGTAACGTGGTCAATGTGAAGGTATCATTCTCCTTTAGTGATTCCATCTCTTCTTTCATTGCATCTAACCAACTTTGTGACTGGGGTGTTTCCATGGCTTCTCTGAAGGTCTGGGGTACATCATGTGTTCTATAGCAGTAATCTATATTTATCAGTACCTGATCATCACGAACAGATTCTAGTACATAGTCATTTAAATACTGAGGAGTTTTTCTATTTCTTGTAGGGTATCTTGTACCCTGGTCATCATCTTTGTCCTCTGCAATCTCCACTAAAGAATCTGGGGTCTCTTTAGTTATTGGACTTGATACAGGAATTACACTCCTTTCCTCATAGTCATCATCATTATTGTCCAACAGCTCAGTCTGAGTTTGTTTCTCGATTACATCCTTTTCAATGAATTTTACTAGTCTGTGCCTGAAGACTTTGCCAGTTTCAGGGTAATACACCAGGTAAGAGGGACTATTTTTGTCATATCCTACAAAAATTCCTTTTGTGCATTTTGGATCCAGCTTTTTCTTATCATGTTTGTATGCAAAACATTCTGACCCAAAAATCTTCATTTTTGAAAAGTCTGGTTTCTTCCCTGTCAGTATGTTGTACGGCGTTTGCTTCAAACGACTGTTAAAGCATCGATTTCGAATCATAGCTGCTGTCATCACTGCATATGTCCATAACTCTTTTGGTACTTTGCTCTCTATTAGCATACATCTTGCCATCTCTATCAGTGTTCTCCAGTTTCTTTCAGCCGTTCCATTTTGATGCGGTGAGTAAGGTGCATGAAGTCTCATGTCTTATGCTCCTCTTTATGAGTAGTGACTGGAAGTCATTCGATGTGAATTCGGTACCATTGTCTGACCTCATTCTCTTGATGGTCCCATAGGGGGCAGTGTCAGCGATAAACTTCTCTGTGGCTAGAACTGTGTCACTCTTGTTCTTCAGAAAGTATACAAACACTGCACCAGAATAATCATCAGTGAACGCTATGATGTATTTGAATCCGTCCTTTGCAACTGGCTGTATAGGACCTGTTAAATCTGTGTGTACTAGTTCAAGTGGGTATTTTGCACGGGTGTCAGACTCTCTGTTTCTACTCTGAGCAAATTTCCCTTGGGTACAAATCTCACACTTCAGGTTGGACTTATCAACCTTACCTTGGATCTTCATTCCATCTACTAGATTCTGTAGTTTCAAGATATCATCGTAATTACAATGACCAAGAATTTTATGCCATATCTGAATATCATAACAACCGTAACAACTGTCTTCACATCCCTTATAGGTGTCCAAATAGAAAAGCCTGTTGTATTTCTTTATAATAAACTTTGTACCATTCTTATGAGCCAGAATACTGTCATCTTGTCGGAATTCCACAGACGCCCCATTCCTTGTTGCTGCTTCAACTGAGAATATGTCTTGTGGATATGTGGGGATAAATAATGCGTTTTGTAGCAATGTTCTCATTTGTTTTCCCCTACTGTCCATTAGGTACAGTTCTGCGTCGCCTCTCTTGAGTGCTACACCGGAAGTCCTTTTCCCATCTGCCAACTCCATGTAGTGTTTCTCTGGCTTAAATGAGGTGTCAAATCTTTTAAATTTCTTAATGTCTGTAATAATATGCGATGTTGCTCCTGTATCTACCATCAGGCTTTTTGTTACGGGATTGCTTAACTGGTCTTCGCTTATCTTAAAAGCAAATGTTTGTTCTGTATCATCCACTACATGCTTTACATTGTCTCGTGCTTTTCGTCTGCACAATGTCTCACTGTGAGTGGAGCTCCTGCAATAACTACACCGCTGTGTCTTCCTTTTATTCACTCTGCTTGGACATGCATTGGCTTTGTGACCTTTCTGATTACAACTGTAGCAGATAATGATGTCTTTCCCCTTTATTGGTATAACAGGGGTGCTGACCTTCATAACATTGTCAGTGCTTGTGCTGCTACGATATTTTTCAGTGTCCTCAAAAATCCTTAACTGGGTTTTAAAGTCAGTAAAAGTCATATCTTCTTTACCTTGTGTTATATGGATTGCAAATGGTTTGAATGATTCAGGCAGACCTTTAAGAATCATAGCAACTAACAGTCCATCACTGAGGGTCTCCCCTGCATTTCTCAGTGCTGTAATAGCTGTTTCTGTGCGTATGATATAGTCTGTGACACTTTCACATTCAGATTTCTGAAGAGATGTTAGTTCTGTGTATAAGTTTATGATACGTGGCTTACCTTGGCCAGCAGTAATGATCTCTCAGGATTTTCAGCGCTTTTCTTCCATTATCAGTTGCTTCTCTCATTATAAGAGATAGACTTTTATCATCTAGGAATTGTATTAGTTCAGCATAAGCTTCTTCATTCTTACTCCTATCTTGCATAGGGTCTACTCCATCTGCTGGTTCACGCAGGATGGTTTCTTTAAGGTTCATCAAGCGTAGATGGCCTAGGAACTTTGTCTCCCACAGCTCATAATTCTTCTCATCTCCATCGAAAAGTAGCCTGCTCCATCGGCTTGTTCCTTCTCTCCTGGGCCCATAACCTGTTGCCATTTCTTTACTTAAGAGACAGGATAACCGGATTAAGTTGCTTCTGAACTTATCTTGTGGATTACAGCAGCTCTCTGATGGAGGACAAACTCACACAGGCACCATGCTTTTTGTTTCCTCAGGAACACACACTGCTGCTTACTGTGCAGCCTCTTTTCTCTTTTTTTTTTTCTCTGTGTGTACAACTTTATTTAAACACTTTCTGGTTAACAAACAGACAACATATTCATATGACTGTAGATCAATAGATAAGCTGTATAAGGGCATATAAAGAAAATGTCATATATCTTAACATGGATTAAGGTGAGTTAAATTATTATTATTTTTTTAACCCCTCCAGCCCTATTGTACTATGCAGTCTGTATTAAGAATGCTTTTATTTTCCCTTATATGTTATAAGGGAAAATAATAATGATCGGGTCCCCATCCCGATCGTCTCCTAGCAACCGTGCGTGAAAATTCCCTTCGATTGGGCCTGAGTTACATGAAAAACACACAATATAGAACATGCTGCGATTTTCACGCAACGCACAAGTGATGCATGAAAATCACCGCTCATGTGCACAGCCCCATAGAAATGAATGGGTCCGGATGCAATGCGTTAACCTCACGCATTGCACCCGCGCAGAAATCTCGCCCGTGTGAAAGGGGCCTTAATGTTTATCTGTAATAACATTCTTGTCAATAAAAAAAGATCTGATTTAAAAAAAAAGAAAAAAAGATTACTAATATTAGGAGCTAGTGTGCATGAATTACAGGAGGGCAGACACCCTCAGCTTTCTCCATAACTCCCATAGATGCAAATTAAGAAAGCCATGCACGTGTCCATCCACTTCTCCATTTATTCTCTGCCTGAATGCATGAGGAACATGGTAAAATTCTGGTTGCCTGCAGCCACCACTTGATATATATACAATTTAAGCTGATCCCAGACATTAGTATCCATCTCTTTAGCTGTTACTTACTATTGGATGTAGGTACCAATCATCAAAGCTGACATCTTCTCCGTCATGGATAAAATAGGCTTTTCCACTCTGAAACACGTTACATTAAAGTGAATGGAGCTTAGTTTTACCACAATTTTGCACCATCACATCTCATATTACATTAACTTACAGCTATATAGCCTTTACTGGCAGTCAAAGCCTCTGCAGCAAGTATATGAGCGTCGATTAGATTATATAAATGGATCCAGTTCATCTTGGTCTCCTTATTCCAAAACTTAAAATATAATAATCCCTTCTCTGCATTTGCCTGCATTAAGATGAAAAAAGACATTCAGTAAATATATGTTCTGATTATAGCGGTGGTCCGTTCTGCCGCAGCGCACGCCTTCCTTCACCTGTCGGTATCCCAGCAGTCTACTGAACAGAAACTACTCCAAGAGGTAGCAGCCTGGTGGTTCCCCTGCAACGGAGTACAGATTTCTTACAGGTGTGAAGGAGTGAAGATCTGGGGAGGCCACTTTCAGGAGTAGCCCCAAGTCAAATCTGTTCAGGAGACGCAGGGGATCCACAGCCACCTAACATGTTATATATATTCTTAACTGATGTGAAATGTATGGCAACAATGCCACTGCTTCTCAGCTCTCTTCTTTTTAATTGGAATACTAGTCCAATTGATAGATTTTTCCAGTCCTTTGATTAGTACTATGCAGCCAAGTCACACAAAACACATCACAATATAATATTTGATTTGGTTTTCATCTGTTCATGAAGCCTACAGTGCCCCACGTTCTACTCATTACCATAAATAGTCCAAAACTCCCTTTCTCTGCTAAACCTCGGAGCCCATGTCCAGTACGCATATATGATATTTAGGCCCAGATGACTTACAACCAGTCTTGGCAAATGTCTTTTTTCATCTGGTCCATAAATTCCTGGAGGCCGCAACACACATGTATGAAGTTTACCACCTCCTGGAAGAACACAGAAGAATTTCTGAAGTCAGCAAAGTTCCTTATACTAAACAAAGTTTCATTGTAAGCAGTTCTCTTTTATATATTTTACTTTTGCCTGTAATTAGCTCCAAGTGACACCTTCACCAATATCTCTATAAGGCCTAATGCAGACGACTGTATGTATTTTGTGGTCGGCAAAGACGGATACCGGCCCTGTGCATGTTGTTCTATAATTTGTGGAACGAACACAAATGTAGACAGCACACAAATGACATCCATGTGCTGTCCGCTTTTTTATGGACCCATTGAAATGAATGAAATACTTATACACAAACAACCATTGTATGAATGAGGCCTAAATGATTACTTATAAAAATGAAACATTCCCCTCAGATTACTATCTGGAAACAATTTGTTACTAACTCTATAGATCAGGGATGGCTAACCTCCGGCACTCCAGCTGTGGTGAAACTACTACTCCCAGCACATTCTTTTCTATGGAGTTCTGAGAACAGCCAGTGTGCATCTTGGGAGTTGTAGTCTTACCACAGCTGGAGTGCCGTAGGTTAGCCATAACTTCTATAGATCATAATAGAAACAGTAAAGTAATTAGTATATGTCTGTAGCAAAACAAAAAAATAAAAACACTAATTGTAAATTGTTTGCAGCTACGTTAGAACCTCTGACAGCTTTGATTATGGGGATAACTGTATTCAGGGCTTTGTCCCTCAAGGTATTAATTATAGGATCTTATTATATTCAGATGATATGTTACTTTCAGAGGAAATCTGTCAATCTTTGTTCCCTACCATGGGAAACACCGATCAGTTTGGAAAATTTTCCAGTTTAACCATAAACGGAGAGAAATCTGCAACATTAACCCATAGTGAACTGCCATGTACAGCGCTCTGATCGGGCAGGTGCTCAATCAGCGGCAGGGTTCCGGCTGTTCCTCACAACTGAGCCCCTGCTGTATACGCCAGAGTCTGTGAGTACACTGATGTTGATATACTAACCCCTTGTATGCCATGGTCAATGCTAACCGCAGCATGCACAGGGTTTGTGGCAGGTATAGACAACCTCCCCAACTCCATCGGATACCCGCACTGCGGTGATAGGGACCCGATGGCTGGAACGGCAGCCCAATGCCTTACATGGGCTTTGGGGCTTGCCTCCTATGGAACCCTATCAGATCCAGCCCTCAGGCTGGATCTCATAGGCAGGCTGTCAGTGTATAAGCTGACAGGCAGTGCATTACAATACACATTGTATTTTACAATACACATTTTACGTAATAAAAAATAAAACTATCAAGTAAAAAAAATGGCCCTTTCCCAATAATAAAGACATATAAAATTTAAAAAAATGGAAATAAAATTCGATCCTGCAAAAAACAAGACAATCGCCACAAAAAATATGGATTTCAGAAAATGGCAATACAAAAACAAGACTTTTTCTTTCCAAAAATGCTTTTACTATGTAAAACTCAATACAAATAAAACAATAGACATATTAGGTATCGCTGCGTCAGTAACTTCCTGCTAGGTAAAATCATCACATGAGCCACCCCGTCAGGTGAATGCTATAAAAAAAATAAGAATAAAAACGGAGCCATTTTTTGGTTACCTTGCCTCACAAAAAGCGCAATACCAATCGATCAAAAAGTTTTATGTACCCCAAAATGGTACCAATGAAATGGTCACCTGATCCTGCAAAAAACAAGCCCCCAGATAAGACAGTCACCAGAGAAATTTAAAAAAATATGTATTTTCTTTTCAAAAATGCCTTTATTGTATAAAACTTAACAAAAATAAAATAAATAGACATATTAGGTATTGCCACGTCCGTAATGACTGGCTATATAAAAATATCACATGATCCACCGCGTCAGAAGAACACTGCAAAAAAAAAATAAACTGTGCCAAAACAGCCATTTTTGATTACTTTACCTCACAAAAAGTGTAATACCAAGCGATCAAAAAGTCGTATGTACCCCAAAATGGTACCAATCAAACTACCACCTCTTACCGCAAAATACAAGCCCTCAAACAAGACCATTGCCAGAAAAATGCAAAAAATTATGGCTTTCAGAAAATGGTGATGCAAAAGTAAGATTTTTCTTTTAAAAAAATGCATTGTGTAAAAGTGGTAAAACCTAAGAAAAAAAAAGATATAAAATTGGTATCTCTGTAATTGCACTGACCAGCAGAATAAAGATAATGTGTCATTTTTCCCACACTGTGTTCGCTGCAACAACAAGACGCAGAAGCAAGATTGCAAAAGCAATAGCAGAGGTTCTTTATCCTGGTAGCAAAAAGTGATCAAACAGTTGTATGTACTCCAAAATAGAACCAATGATGATGGCAACTTATCCTGCAAAAGATAAGTCCTGACACAGCTCCATGAATGTCTGTACTGGTCCCCAGAGGCTGTTCAATACAAACATGGCATCCGTGACCTAATTCATCAAATTCTGCACAGCAAAAGGCGAATAGCAGCCTTTCCTGCAGCGTACCACCAGCAGTTTATGTCCAAACTTATGACATTTTCTTACCTAGTAGAACCAACCTAACAATTTAAAGAAGGGCATGGTGTGTCGCAGATGACACACAGTGGGCACAGCATATTGGGCACTGACATGCCATATCCGTTAAAAAATTGCAATTTATATTTTGCACAGTCCCATGCTCACTAATTTTTGCAAAACACATGTGGGGTCAAAATGCTCACTCCAACCTCAAATAAATACCTTAGCTGTAGTATCCGATATAAGGTCACTTCTCTGGGGTTCTATTGATTATTTCAGCCCAGCGTCTCAGTTGTCAGACGCATAAATCACCACATTGGGCCACAAATGTGCATGGTGCTCTTTTATACCTGGGCCCTGTTGTATGTCCAGGCAAAAGATTAGGCCACATGTAGGGTGTTTCTAAAACTATAAAGCACGACATAGTAATGAGAGGGCTCATTTTTCACACTGGCATACTCTTGGTACAACTTATGGGGCACTTTTTCACTTTGCACCATCTGCTGTGAATTAATTTGACAAAACACCTGTCAAAATACTCACTACGCCCCTTGGTAAATACTCCAAAGGGTGTGGTTTCTAAAATGGGATAATTTCTTGGGTCTTTATTTAAATGTATTTTTTTTTACCTCAGAGCCTCTGCAGTTGTTGTTTAATGCTGTATAAATGCACATGGCGCTCCTTCCCTTCTGATCCCTGTGGTGTGCCCATATAGACAGTATATTCCACCCCCTAAGGCCGGTTTCACACTGCCGGCTGTAGTTCTGGCAGAGAACAGCCTGCTGGAGCTCTCTGGATCTCGAATTGGTGGAGGTTACTGGAATGCCCGCCAGCCCCATTAAGCATTATTATTTATTTGAAAGCGCCAATAATTCCAAGAGGGGTTACACATACATAATAAAAAAAATATGATAAACATGAAACTAACAGACTGGTACAGACAGGGAGAGGACCCTGCCAGTGAAAGCTTACAATCTACAAGATTGTATAATGGAGTCCGATGTAGATCCAGCCGCTACCTAGCAAATATGCCGGTATTTGGCCAGACAAAAAGCCCTATGTCATTCGCTGGGCAGTAAAAGTGGCACATTACCTTTAGGGCTCATGCACATGAGCATGTGACCGTATTGAAGACTGAAAACAGCACCTCGCATTGACTTGAATTGGTCTGCAATCCTCAAGATATGGAGCGGAGGCATGGATCGGAAGCCCATGGGAGCACTACAAAGTGCTTACATAAGATTTAGGTCCGTTCCTCTGCACTGCCCCCCAAAAAAGAACATGTATTATTTTTTGCAGTGCATCTCTTGCAGATCCTGGACCCATTCAAATCAATGGATCTGCATCCACAAACGGCATGCACACGGACAGTGCTCCTGCACTGCGTTTTGCTATTTGTGGTCCACAACCCGGGGCACACACACTCATGTGCATGAGCCCTTATTCTGAGGATCAGTATGATTACAGCAATACCAAATTTAAAGCAGTTTTGAAAAAAATTAACTGCATTTACTAAAACAGACATGTCAGGAGAGTTGTAAGCCTACAAAACCTCTCTGTCCACCGCTGACAGCACAACACTCCACCTGGGACAACACACCATGTCATAACAAAAAAGCCAGTGGAAATAATTTAGAATCAATAGTATCAACTTTATTATGTAATATATAAAATATGGAAGAAAAGAAGGCAAGATGGAGAGGATATACAGAGAAGCAAAGGGCACCCCCTCAATGGCCAACCATGTCCCTCCGTAGAGCTATAATTGCGCTTTCCGGATACCAGGCCATACGCTGCGTCACCGGACATTGTGAGATCCACAGCATAAGCCCCTGGTAACCATGAATAATAGTGTATAACATGAGAGTTAGTAAACTCACAGCCTAGTATATATATCATAGGCCTAATATGGACACTGTAACATAGCGGTATCTTAATAGACACACCTAACCAGGGACATACCTGAAGACATGATCTGACCAAAAGGAGGTAAAGAAACCCCAAGCACAAGACCTCGACGTGCGTTTCACCTCAGCGGCTTCGTCCCGACAGCCCATATGATATAAACGTCCTATGGGCGGTTGTTTATCTTAAATGGACGTTATAAAACCTCCATTCAGAGATGGCAGCTGCACGTGAATCGTGCAGCTGCCGAGCGGGGGAGACCGCTGTCAGTAACAGCAGGGCAACCCAGAGGAAAGGCAGGGACAGTTCCCAAGTATCCCTGCCTTCTAGATCGCTGTATACACAGCACTCAGCGAGCGCTGTGTATACAGATCAGGAAGCGCTATTGTCATGTGACCCCCGAGGCTGGGAAGTTAAATGTCCCCCAGAGGACAAATAAAAAAATCTATAAAATAAAATAGACATATTTGGTATTGTCGCGTCCGTGACAGCCAGCTCTATAAATATATCACATGATCCACCCCGTCCGATAAACACCATAAAAAAAATGTCAAAAAAAGCAATTTTTGTCACCTTACATCACAAAAAGTGCAACACCAAGTGATCAAAAAAGCGTATGTCCCACAAAATGGTACCAATAAGGCTAGTTTCACACTAGCGTTCGTCGGTCCGCTCGTGAGCTCCGTTTGAAGGAGCTCACGAGCGGACCCGAACGCCTCCGTCCAGCCCTGATGCAGTCTGAATGGAGCGGATCCGCTCAGACTGCATCAGTCTGGCGGCGTTCAGCCTCCGCACGGACAGGCGGACAGCTGAACGCTGCTTGCAGCGTTCAGCTGTCCGCCTGGCCGTGCGGAGGCGAGCTGATCCGTTCAGACTTACAATGTAAGTCAATGGGAACGGATCCGCTTGAAGAGGTCACCATATGGCTCAATCTTCAAGCAGATCCGTCCCCCATTGACTTTACATTGAAAGTCTGAACGGATCCGCTCAGGCATCTTGCACACTTAGAAAATTTTCTAAGTTATTAATGCAGACGGATCCGTACTGAACGGAGCCTCCGTCTGCATTAATATGATCGGATCCGTTCAGAACGGATCCGATCAAGCGATAGTGTGAAAGTAGCCTAAAACCGTCACCTCCTGCAAAAAATAACCCCCTACATAAGAAAATCTCTCAAAAAATAAACTATAGCTCTCAGAACATGGAGACATTAAAACATCATTTTTAGTTTTAAAAATGCTATTTTTGTGTTAAAGTGAAATAAATAAAAAAAGTATACATATTAGGTATTGCCCCGTCTGTAACCTGCTCTATAAAAATATCACATGACCTAACCCCTCACGTGAACACTGTAATAAAAATAAAATAAAAACAGTGCCAAAAAAGCAATTTTTTGTCACCTAACATAACATAAAGTGCAACACCAAGCGATAAAAAAGATGTATACCCCCTAAAATAGTACCAATCAAACCGTCACCTCATCCTGCAAAAAATGAGACCCTAACTAAGACAATTGGTCAAAAACTATTATTGTGTAAAACTTAAATAAATGAGAAAAAGTATACATATTAGGTATTGCCACGTCCATAACGATCTGCTCTATAAAAATGTCACATGACTTAACCCCTCAGGTAAACGCTGTAAAAATAAATAAAAACAACCAATTTGTTGGTCACCTTGCCCCATAAAGTGTAATAATTAATGATCAAAAAGTCATAGGTATCCAAAAATGGTACCTATAAAAACATCAACTCTTCCTGCAAAAAACAAGCCCCTGCTCAAGACGATTGGCAGAAAAAGAAAAAATATGGCGTTCAGAAAATGGAGACACAAAAACATTATCTTTTTTCAAAAATGATTTATTATGTAAAACGGAAAGAAAGTAGACAATTGATATCATTGCGTCCGTAACAACCTGCTCTATAAAAATAGCACATGATCTACCCTGTCAGTTGAACATTGTAAAAAATAAAAACAGTGCCAAAACAGCCATTTTTTTGTAACCTCACAAATTTTTTTTATATAGAGCAATTAAAAATCATATGTACCCCAAAATAGTAGCAATAAAACTGTCACCTTATACCCTAGTTTCCAAAATGGGGTAAATTTTGGGGAGTTTCTACTGTAGGGGTGCATCAGGGGGGCTTTAAATGGGACATGGCATCTAAAAACCAGTTCAGCAAAATTTGCCTTCCAAAAACCATATGGCGATCCTTTTCTTCCGCGCCCTGCCGTGTGCACTTACATCAGTTTACGATCACATGTGGGGTGTTTATGTAAATCGCAGAATCCGGGTAATAAATATTAAATTTTGTTTGGCTGTTAACCCTCGATTAAAATGGAAAATCTGGCAAAAAAGTGAAATTTTGAAATTTTCCTAAAGGGTTAACAAAGTTTGTAAAATCAGTTTTGAGTAACTTGAGGGGTGTAGTTTGTACCTTGGGGTCATTTATGGGGGTTTCCACTGTGTAAGCCCCACAAAGTGACTTCAGACCTGAACTGGTCCTTAAAAAGTGGGTTTTGGAAATTCTTAAACATTTTAAGCATTGCTTCTAAAATTCTAAGCCTTCTAACGTCTTAAAAAAATAAAATGACATTTACAAAATGATGCCAACATAAGGTAGACATATGGGGAATGTTAAGTTATAAATATTTTATGAGGTATCACTTTCTGTTTTAAAAGCAGAGAGATTGAAATTTAGAAAACTGTGATTTTTTTCACATTTTTGTTAACTTTTGGATTTCTTTTTATAAATAAAGGTAAAACATATTGACTCAAATTTGCCATTAACATGAAGTGCAATGTGTCACGAGAAAAGAATCTCTGAATGGCTTCGATAAGTAAAAGCGTTCCAAAGGTATTACCACATAAAGTGACACATGTCAGATTTGCAAAATTAGGCAGGGGGTAAAATGGTAGAGGTTTTTTGAGTAGTTGATTTGAAAAACGTTTGTGAAGTGACATGCTACTTCTTGGAAGCAGATTTGATTGAGGATTTAATAGATGTCAAAGGAAAAGCAGAGAAATCTCAACCAAATACTCTTCTAATACTTTTCAAATTACAAATCTGCCCCCCAAAAATAACCTGTTTTCAGCTAGTAGTATACTACAGATTTTTCTGCTGCTGATTTTGCTGTGTGAACTTACCCTTAGGCTGGTTTCACATGGGCGTTACGGAAAAATATGCGGGTGCGTTGCGGGAACATACGCGGCATCTTTGGTACCCAAACCCGAATTCTTCACAGAAGTTCGGGTTTGGGTTACGTGTTGTGTTGATTGTATTATTTTCCCTAATAACATGGTTAGAAGGGAAAATAATAGCATTCCTATTACAGAATGCATAGTACAATAGGGCTGAAGGGGTTAAAAAAATAATAATAATTTAAATCACCTCATCCACTTGTTCACGCAGCCCGGCTTCTCTTCTGTCTTCTTCTTTGAGGAATAGGACCTTTGATGACGTCACTGCGCACCTCACATGGTCCATCACGTGATCTTTTACCATGGTGTTGGATCATGTGACGGACCATGTGATGAGCGTAGTGATGTCACCACAGGTCCTTTTCCTGTGCACAGCAAAGATGAAGACAGAAGAGATGCCGGCTGCGCGAACAAGTGGATTAAGGGGAGTTCCAATTTATTTATTTTTTAACCCCTCCAGCCCTATTGTACTATGCATTCTGTTTTAAGAATGCTATTATTTTCCCTTATAACCGTGTTATAAGGGAAAATAATAATGATCGGGTCTCCATCCCGATCATCTCCTAGCAACCGTGTGTGAAAATCGCACTGCATCCGCACTTGCTTGCGGATGCTTGCGATTTTCATGCAGCCCCATTCACTTCTATGGGGCCTGCGTTGCGTGGAAAACGCACAATATAGAGCATGCTGTGATTTCCATGCAATGCACAAGTGATGCATGAAAATCACCGCTCATCTGCACAGCCCCATTGAAGTGAATGGGTCCAGATTCAGTGCGGGTGCAATGCGTTCACCTCACACATTGCACCCGCGCGGAAATCTCACCCGTGTGAAAGAGGCCTTAGACTGTCTCTTGTTTACACCACCTTGGCTTACTTTATGCCAGAATCGTGCAAAATTTTGCATATTTTTGGCATGCATTGGTGCATATTAAGTAATGCCCCTTTCTGGTAGGCCACATCCTTTCCCACTATGCTACATCCTCTTGTCATATGATTCAAAAAAGAATTGATAAGGGCTCATGCGCACAAACGTATTTTTTTTCCGTGTCCATTACGTTTTTTTTGCAGCCTGTATGCAATACCATTCACTTCAATGGGGCATCGGAAAAAGGGAAATTACTCTGTGTGCATTCCGTGTCTGCATGGCCGTTCCACAAAAAAATAGAGCATGTCCTATTATTGTTCGTATTATGGACAAGGATAGGATAGTTCTATTAGGGGTCGCCTGCAGAATGCACACGGCCAGTGTCCATGTTTTGCAGATCCGCAATTTGTGGTCCGCAAAACAGCCAGTGGTTGTGTGCATGAACCTTAAGTGTGATACAAATCATATATGCCAGTTTTTTTGGCGCCTTTTGATTAATTAACCTCACCCAGTCTGTCTCTTTCCCAGTTTTCTCAGTAGTAGAATACGGTACTTCATCTTCTGCATGGATATCAGGTGAAGCGAGATCGTACTGCAACGTGTCCCCGGCTATATTTATCCCGGCCTCACCTGTGCACCTGCTATCATGTTGCACTTTACATTAATTTGTTGTACAGTGGCATTTCTAACCTTATCGCTGCTCTGAGCAGCTTAAGTGCTGAACTGACTCCATGGCTATGGAAATGTCTGGGGTCTGTCATGAATTATTCCAGTTCAGTGTATCAGATGACTGCTCGAAGGTCTTAGGCTGACAAAACTATTAGAAGCAATTGTGCAGGCAGCGAGTAACTCAGTTTATAATTTCTACTCGGTAGAGGAAAGTGTCCAGAAATGTGTGATCACAGATCAACCAAGTGATATAAAAGGGCGTAGTATAGGCAGTGTAGTATAAGCGGTCCAAACAAAGCGCCACTGCTGTGTGTGTAGGAATTACACAACGTCATGACTCCCGTTCCCACCGCACCAGAAGTGGTGTCCCGAATCAGCTCACATGTCCACCGAGGCCAGTCGATGGCCTTAGCGGTGGCGTGGGCACATATGGTATGTTGACCTCTTGAGCCTCAGGAGTTATGTACTTGGCACCGCTGAGACCATCATTTGGCCTTTGCGGTTATATGAGCTGATATGGAACATCATTACATCTGTTCCAGTGGAGATTGGGGATGGCCCTGGCATGGCTGAACTATGTCAAAACAGTTGTTGTTTGTTTTTTTTTCAAACTCTTTCTGGTCATCCACTCATTTTTTTTGGCTGACATTGGACAATCCCTCTGTGGTCAGAATTTTATTGGGGGAACAAGCAGAAAAACTCTTTAAAAATAAGTTTAGTAGTAGTACACAGAATAATTAATATCTTCATAGATTATGAAACCTTTACATAAATTAATCAGTCAGTATACTCACTGGTCAACTAAGTCTACTTATGTTTTCTCTGACCCTTAAAGGGCATCTGTCAACAGATTTGTACCTATGAAACTGGCTGACCTGTTACATGTGCGCTTGACAGATAAAGGCAACTGTGTTGATCCCATGTTCATGTGCCCGCATTACTGAGAAAATGATGTTTTAATATATGCAAATGAGCCTCTAGGAGCAACGGGGGCTTTGCCGTTACACCTAGAGGCTCTGCTCTCTCTGCAGCTGCCACGCTGTCTGTACTTTCATTGACAGGGACAGGCAGTGAGAAAGTCATCACACCTGGCCCTCTCAATCAAAGGGCATTCAAGTCAATGGGTCTTTATCCACTAAACACAGTTCACGAGGCCGGTGCTCATGTATTGCAGACCCGCTGTTTGCAGTCCACAACACGGCACAGTGACCATACGGTAGTGTGAATAAGCCCTTAAAGATATACTTGGAAAACAATACATACAGCACTACAAAATATACAGTGTAATACAGCACCACATAGCTCTTCCATCCAGTGATGTCTCCTCTGATGTAGACATTCTCTTTTCTCATCTTCTCTATTCAGAACCAGACCGCCATGATGATTTCTTTCAGCCATCTCTTGTCTTTGCAGAGTTTGACAAACAGAAATCTTAGTTTCCTACTTTTCCTTCATCCTCCCCACCTGCTGATCACCCAATCCTGCCACCCCCAATATGGTGCCCACTGTGCTACCCAATACTGTACTGCAGAAACAGTCCACCTGATAATATTACTACCACATAGATTATTTGCACAAAGTGCCCTAAAAAATAACTGCACACAGCAAATAGTGTCCCTGACACTAATAGTGTAAACATAATGTCACCCAAAATAATTGTGCTAAGCTGATACTGTGCCAGGGTGCCCTTCCACAGCAACAGTGTACCCCAAAGTCCCACCAATAGAAATAAATCTCTGCACTTAGTGTTAACAGTGCCCCAGAAGTAGTAATGCCCCACAGTGCTCCAAAAGTAATAATGCCCCCATACTAGTAATCATGTTTCCCATAGTCCCCCAGTAGTAATAATTCTTCATATAATGTGTGCCAGTACAAAAATACCCCCTTATAATGTGTACCAGTACAGAAACACCCCTTATAATGTGCACCAATACATAAACTACCCTTATAATGTACGCCAGCACAAAAATACCCTTTACCGCGCAACAATGATATTGCTACTGAGAGAAAAACATGTGATTTATACAAAAATGAGCGCGCTGATTCCAAATATGAACTCGGAATTTGCCTGACACGTCTAGATTTTAAGTTATACATGCAAAGCCTATTCAGTTATGATATTAATGCATTATATTGGAAATATTCCAATGGACATGTCCAGACCTATCCGGACGCACTCAGGCTGATGTCAGCAGTAAGTATATAAGGCAAGCTGGACAGATTTTGATAAAGTGATCTGTTATAGTGCTATCAGTTTTGAAACTTTAGATGGATAAACGCAAATGTGTTAACGATCCAGATAATTTCTGCTACATATGTGGCAAATATACTACTTATGATCAGCGCAAGAATCTGAAAAAGCGAGTGCGTCTTGCTTACAAGTATTACTTTGACTGTAAAATTGGAGATCAAGATAAAAGCTGGGCACCTCATGTTTGTTGCACTGTGTGTTACTCTGGGCTAACGCAGTGGCTGAATGGTAAATGGAAAGGAATGGCTTTTGCAGTGCCTATGGTTTGGTGTGAGCAGAAAAATCACTATTCAGACACTTTTGCATGACTAAAATTGACGGATATTCAAAGAGAAACAAGTTATAAATTGTGTATCCTGACTGAGTCTGCTCTTAAACCAGTACCACATGATGTAGAGAATCCAGTGCCTGTCCCTCGAACAGCAGAAACGGCAATTGAAACAGACGGTTCTGATCCTGATGAAGAAAGATGTTCATTGTCACAATGTATTTCCTGATCCAGAACAACTGGAGGGTCAGCCGCACTTGCTGAGCCAATCAGATTTAGATGATTTGGTAAGAGATCTGTCATTATCTAAAGAAAAGTCAGAACTGCTAGCTTCTAGACTTCAGGAATGGAATTTGCTACAATGAGGCACCACAACTTCACACTTTCGTCATCAATACGCCAAGTTAGCTGCATACTATGCAATGGAAAGCGATGTCTGTTTCTGTACTGATGTAAATAGTTCAAATTATGATGGAGTTAGATGGTACACATTTTCCCGATGAATGGAGGCTATTCATAGACTCTAGCAAAACAAGTTTGAAAGCTGTCTTGTTTCACAATGGTAACGAAAAAACCATCTGTTCCATTGGCTCATGCGGTTGAAATGAAAGAGATCCATGCATCTATGGAGTTAATTTTGAAAATGATCAAATACTCAGAACATAAATTGAAAATTTGTGCTGGCCTGAAAGTGGTAGCACTGCTGCTCGGCCTACAGTTAGTGTTCACAAAGCATATGTGTTTCTTGTGACTATGGAACAGTCGTGATGACAACAATCATTACAAAATGAGACAGTGGCCTCTCAGAGTCGAGCACACAGTTGGTCAGTACAATGTACAACACAAATCACTGGTCAATCCACTTCAAGTTTATCTTCCACCTCTTCACATTAAACTTGGTTTAATGAAAATTTTTGTAATTGCACTTGATCGTGATAGAAATGGTTTCCAGTATTTGAAGGAGAAGTTTAGCACACGGAAAACTGATGCTAAAATAAAGGCCGGAATTTTTATTGGTCCTGAAATCAACAAACTAATGCATGATGACACATTCAGAACAAAACTCAACCCTCTGGAACTTGCAGCTTGGGATGCATTTGTGCTAGTAGGGCAGAACTTCCTTGGGAACAGACGAGCTGCAAACTATGCTGAATTAGTAGACAACATACTGTGACAGGGTGTCACAATGTTTTGCAGAGAAAGTGCTGGATGGTGTGTACATTGCACCAAGTTTCCAGCACTTCATGTGTTAAAAGGCTCCAGGAAGGTTTGGTTTTCCTTGTATCCAGAAGCTTTCTGGGAAAAAAGAAAACCACTTTAGGGTCCTGGAGCCGGTCAGGGAAGAGTTGGGTGGGTTCCTTGACCACCCGGAGCCAGTCCGGCTTTTACCTCCCTCGGGGACTGCTCACACAGATGTACTAATTAAGTCAGCAGCCCTGACCCAGGAGCTCTCTCTCTGGCAGTCTGTTTGAGAAGCTGCAAGGCCAGGAGCTCTGAGAACGGTTAGTTTCTCCACCTAACTACTGAACTGTAAGTTGCTCTGTTTTCCCCTTGAAAATGCTCTTTGTGTTTTGTGTTATGAGTTTAGCTAGGGCTGCTGAGTGAGATAGGCAGGAGCCAGACGGCTATTGTTGTTTTTGGTTTTGTTTGTTAATTTGAGCAACTTGCAAAAATAAACTAGCAACAGTCTGACGCACAAGCTACAAAGGTGTCAGTGTACCTGTTTCGGCCGAAAACAACCCCCGGGAAGGCGTAACAGTTCACAAATTGGTGTCGGATGCGGGCAGACGGATCCCTGCCAGATACCACCCATCTAGCAACTTGAATTGCATTTCATCTTATCATCCAGTACGATGGAAGACCTGGTGTTGAGGTTGGCACAAGCCTGTGCAACCCAGCAAGACGCAAATGCAGTCCAGCGAGAGACTAATGCCAGATATGAAAAGGCTTTGGCTGCACTAGCTGAGGCTGCGGAAAGAGACAGGCAAATGCAAGCTGAAGCCGCTCGGAAAGACAGAGAAACTCTTACAGAGGTTCTGCAGCAGCTGGCGAATACGCGTCCGGATCGACCTAGCAATAGTGGGTTGATCAAAGCAAGCCATTTTCTTCTGAAAATGACCCCACACGATGACGTGGAAGCGTTTCTGAATACTTTTGAACGTACCGCAGATCGGGAGGCGTGGCCTAAGCCTCAGTGGGCGGGGTTGGTTGCTCCGTTTCTAACTGGTGACTCTCAGAAAGCGTATTTTGATTTGTCTGCCGAGGATGCCCAGAACTACGAGAAGCTAAAGCTTGAAATTCTCCGCCGTTTGGGTGTCACTCCTGCTGTGCGGGCCCAACGCGTGCACCGCTGGAATTACCAACCTAATAAGTCTCCCAGGTCACAGATGCATGACCTAATTTATCTGGTACGAAAGTGGTTGCAACCTGAGATACTCACGGCACCCCAGATTGTCGAAAGGGTCACAATGGATCGCTTCCTGACGGCGCTGCCGTATGAATTAAGAAAATGGGTCAGTCACGCTGATCCAAAGTCTGCCAATGAGTTAGTTGAGATGGTTGAACGCTACCTCGCAGCAGAGGGGTTTTTGGCAGGGGGGTCTGACCCCGAGAACTTGCCTGTAAAGCGGCGTCTGCCCGCAGTGGCGGGGAGAGGCGCCTCAACCTTAAGTGCTGATCCTGGTTTGAAAACGTGGGTGAAGACCAACATGGATACTAGGCTGCTGAAAGAGACCCTACCAGGCTCCGGTGTCCAGTGCTGGAGGTGCAAAGCCCGGGGGCATGTGGCTGCTAAATGTCCTGACGTCCCAGTACCTATGGAGTGTGGAGCCGCTCGGCGCCTTTCCTTCTTTGCTCATCCAGCGTGTCTGACATCTGCGCTGGCTCACATGGCACAAGTCAAAGTGGATGGAAGGAGTGTCCAGGCCTTGCTGGATTCTGGAAGCCTCGTTACGCTTGTACACTCAGACCTGGTAGCTCCAGACCAGCTGAAAAACCAGTGCATGGGTGTTGTGTGCATACATGGTGATGCAAAAAGTTATGGTACGGCGGTGGTCCCCATTGAGACTCAGTTTGGTGTGACATCCCATGAGGTTGGAGTGTCTAAATCCCTGATGCATAGTGTCATACTAGGGCGGGACTTTCCTTTGTTCTGGGACCTGTGGGCGGTCGACTTTCCACCTCAAGTTTCCCTAAGTGTGAGAGATGAAACTCTGGCTAGCCTGCCTAACTTTGGGGATTCTGGTTCTGAAGCACCAGCCGGTGGACTGACCCCAGTTGAGCCTGACCAGTTCCCCTTCTCTGTGCTAGTGGGGGAATCCGAGAGACCACAAGAGTCTATGGAAGAGTTACCTATGCCAGAAATAAACTGCTCTCAAGATAACTTTGGCACATCCCAACTGAGGGACCCAACGTTAGCTCATGCTTGGGAAAATGTGGCTGTGGTTAATGAGGTTGCCCACAGTACGGGCTTGGAGAAGGTGTACCCTCACTTTGCTGTCAACCATGATCTTCTCTATCGTGTTGATAATATAAGGGGTGAAGTCGTAGAGCAACTAGTTGTTCCCAAATCGCATAGGAAAGTGGTACTTGACCTGGCTCATAAAAACCCCATGGGAGGACACCTGGCGGCCGAGAAAACGCAGCAACGGGTACTCCAGAGGTTTTTTTGGCCTGGCATATTTGAAGAAATCAAACGATTCTGTTCGTCTTGCCCAGAATGTCAGTTGACGTCCCCTGCGCCTCATTACCGGGGACCCTTGGTACCGTTACCCATCATTGAGGTACCTTTTCACCGGATTGCAATGGATTTGGTGGGGCCCCTGGTGAAATCTGCAAAGGGACATCAATACATTCTTGTGGTTTTAGACTATGCCACTAGGTATCCCGAGGCGGTTCCTCTGCGGAACACGTCAGCTAAAACAATTGCCCGGGAGCTGTTTCATATGTTTGCTAGAACAGGCATTCCAAAAGAGATCCTGACGGATCAAGGAACGCCTTTTATGTCAAACGTAATGAAAGGTTTGTGTAAGCTGCTGGGTATAAAACAGTTAAGGACATCTGTCTATCACCCTCAAACTGATGGGTTGGTTGAGCGCTTCAACAAAACCCTCAAGAGAATGTTAAAAAGGGTCGTTGAGGCAGACGGGAGAGATTGGGATTGCCTGCTCCCCTACTTGATGTTTGCTGTTCGTGAGGTGCCTCAGTCGTCTACTGGGTTTTCCCCGTTTGAGCTTTTGTATGGGCGACAACCCCGGGGGCTTTTGGATATTGCAAAGGAGTCGTGGGAAGAGGAGCCCTCTCCCCACCGCTCCGTGGTGGAACATGTTCTACAGATGCAGGATCGCATCACAGCTGTAATGCCCATAGTACAAGAACATATGAGACAGGCTCAAGAGGCCCAAAGTCGCATATACAATCGGGGAGCCAGACTCAGGGTTTTTCAGCCGGGTGACCGGGTCCTGGTTCTGGTTCCCACCGTCGAAAGCAAATTCCTAGCGAAATGGCAAGGGCCCTATGAGGTTGTAGAGAAGATAGGGGAGGTGAATTATAAAGTCCACCAACCTGACAAACGGAAAAAAATGCAAATTTATCATGTCAATTTAATAAAGGCCTGGAAGGAACCGTTAGTTTCTATGGCGGCTGAGCCTCTCAGCCCTACACTTCAGGGGGAAGTTACTGAGGTGAAGGTCTCGGAGACTTTGTCAAGGGCACAAGCCCAAGAGGTAAAGGAATTCCTCCTTAGGAATGCTGATGTGTTTTCAGAGTGGCCAGGTTGCACTCATGTAATTAAGCATGATATTGTTACAGATCCACAAGCTCGGGTTCGCTTGAAGCCATATCGCATTCCTGAAGCTCGCAGACAGACAGTAGCCGGTGAGATCCAGAGAATGTTGGAGCTAGGTGTTATTGAGCCGTCCCATAGTGATTGGTCTAGCCCTGTGGTGTTGGTACCAAAACCGGATGGGTCCTGGCGGTTTTGCAACGACTTTCGCAAATTAAACGATATCTCAAAGTTTGACGCTTATCCCATGCCACGGGTGGATGAGTTGATAGAAAGGTTAGGTCCAGCCAGGTACATTACCACCCTGGATCTAACCAGAGGTTATTGGCAGATTCCACTTACTTCAACGGCTAGGGAAAAGACAGCATTTTCTACTCCTCAGGGCCTATTCCAGTATGTGAGAATGCCGTTTGGGCTTCATGGGGCCCCTGCCACCTTTCAGAGGTTGATGGATGAAGTCCTTAGGCCACACCGGCACTTCGCGTCGGCCTACCTTGACGACGTGGTGATATTCAGCTCGGATTGGGAAAGTCATCTTCCCAAGGTCCAAGCGGTGGTAGACTCAATTCGGCAGGCTGGTCTGACGGCCAATCCCAAGAAATGTGCCCTGGGCCTTGAAGAGGCACGATACCTAGGGTACATTATTGGTAAAGGCCTCATCAAGCCTCAGGCTCAAAAGGTACAGGCAATTAAGGAGTGGCCTCAACCTTGCACAAAAAAACAGGTGAGGACGTTTCTGGGCATGGTAGGGTATTACCAGAGGTTTATTCCAGATTTTGCCACCATAGCTGCTCCGCTTACGGACCTAATCAAGGGCAAAAGCTCAGGGGGAATTTCTTGGAACAAAGATGCTGAGGTTGCGTTCTGTAAACTCAAGGAGGTGTTATGCAGTAGGCCAGTTTTGATCGCTCCTGATTTCAAAAAAAAGTTTGTTGTTCAAACAGATGCTTCCAATGTGGGCCTAGGGGCCGTGTTGTCACAGTTGGTGCATGGAGAAGAACACCCAGTGATATATTTGAGTAGGAAGCTAACCCCAGCTGAGAAAAACTATAGTATTGTGGAGCGCGAGTGTTTGGCCATCAAGTGGGCTTTAGAGACTCTGCGATACTATCTGCTCGGCCGTCAATTTCAGTTAGTGACAGATCACTCCCCTCTTACCTGGATGTCACGGGCCAAAGATCATAATGCAAGGGTGACCCGCTGGTTCCTGTCACTACAGGACTATAATTTCTCAGTGGAGCACAGAGCAGGAAAGCTGCAGGCCAATGCTGACGCTCTCTCCCGAACTCATTGTATGTTCTCGGAAAGTGTCCGTACCCACGGGTTCGAACAGAGGGAGGGGGTATGTGACAGGGTGTCACAATGTTTTGCAGAGAAAGTGCTGGATGGTGTGTACATTGCACCAAGTTTCCAGCACTTCATGTGTTAAAAGGCTCCAGGAAGGTTTGGTTTTCCTTGTATCCAGAAGCTTTCTGGGAAAAAAGAAAACCACTTTAGGGTCCTGGAGCCGGTCAGGGAAGAGTTGGGTGGGTTCCTTGACCACCCGGAGCCAGTCCGGGTTTTACCTCCCTCGGGGACTGCTCACACAGATGTACTAATTAAGTCAGCAGCCCTGACCCAGGAGCTCTCTCTCTCTGGCAGTCTGTTTGAGAAGCTGCAAGGCCAGGAGCTCTGAGAACGGTTAGTTTCTCCACCTAACTACTGAACTATAAGTTGCTCTGTTTTCCCCTTGAAAATGCTCTTTGTGTTTTGTGTTATGAGTTTAGCTAGGGCTGCCGAGTGAGATAGGCAGGAGCCAGACGGCTATTGTTGTTTTTGGTTTTGTTTGTTAATTTGAGCAACTTGCAAAAATAAACTAGCAACAGTCTGACGCACAAGCTACAAAGGAGTCAGTGTACCTGTTTCGGCCGAAAACAACCCCCGGGAAGGCGTAACAGTTCACAATACTTACAGCATATGAACAACTTGGCTGCCGAATGTCATTGAAAGTGCATTTCTTACATTCCCATCTTGACTAATTCCCACCCAATTTGGGACACAAGTGACGAACATGGAGAGCGGTTCCATAAAGATATTTCTACAATGGAGAACAGGTTTCAAGGCCGCTGGAATCCCAACATGATGGTTTTTGCAACGGGAAAATATGACCGTTCACAAACGCAAAAGCAGATGCCTGAAGACCTTTTAAAAGTACTGGGCCTTACTCAAGTAAGACTTTTAAACTGAAAAACAAGACTTTTTGAAATTTTGTTATTCCATTACATTTTCATACACTGTTTACTACGCAAACTTTGATGTAGATCAGGTAATCGTTGGAGTAAAACTTGTTCTGTTCAAAATTATTCAATGCTTTCCAAGTGCTTAATATATTTAGGCAGACTTATGCATAGCAAAATTTCGTGACATGTTACAACAATTCTGACTTCAGATTTGTAATCCACACACTCAATTTAGTATAGGACAAATGGTTTTTGCCCAGTAGCAGACGAAAAGTTTTTTTTATTGTTGCGTGGTGTAATGCCTCCTTCTGTGCCAGTACAAAAATGTCCCCTTCTGTGTGACAGAACAAAATGCCCCTATTTACTGCCACCAGTAGAAACAATGTCCCAACAGTGCTATTCTCTGCCTTTCCCATAGTGGCTGAACAGTGTGGTGCCAAATAAAAAATATTAAACTCAAATACATACCTCCATGTGGCTGTCAGCGATGTGGCGCAGGCCTCTTCCTGCTTGTTACACACTCAGGCGGTGCGATGATGATTACAGGAGCTAGGCCTAAAGCCTATCAGTAGGAACGGCGGGCAGGGAGACATCGCTTCTGTGCCCCGCCTCAGCATCTAATTGTATCGCCGTCCTGAGGCTTAGGGGCCCGATCACAATTGCTACCCCTAAAGTTACGCCTATGTCTATAGTAGGTGCCTTTTTTACAACATATTTCACTCCTGGGGCAAAATGTCCTACGTAGTGTGGCCTCAGTATGTGAATCAGGTAGATGTTTACATATAATTGTGATAACCTGTTTATAGTTATTGCTATATCTGTGATGTTTTATAAGCTCCTTTGTTTATAACATGCAGCTCTAACGCTCCCGAGGCAGTTTAAGCACACCTAATAGCTTCATCATACAAATGCAATCAACAACTTATCTCCATAACTAAGGCACGAGTCACTAGTATTTAATGCCGGAAAATTCTCACACAAGCCATTCGAATTGCGAAAGGCAGACGAATGACTAGCAAACGTCTTCAAGAAAAAAATACAAGCCCAGTTGCTCTGACTTATCACTACTGATATATCCTTTGTGTTTACTTCCCGTCTCGTTGAGTCATTCTTCCCGGGTTCTACCACTAAATATATTTCTAGCCCTATCGATTTTATTAGTGTTATAGCCACGTGTATGAAAAGCATTCTGCCATTAGCTTGCATTCTTTGTAAAATGATTCATCAATACCTAGAAACATCTATGTATCCTAATGAATTCCTCCACTGGAAGGTTGCACGTGACATGCCATGATCTGCTCATAACAATGAGATACCAGTGACCGATTTTCTATATAAGTGTGTCTGTATGATATTCCTCTCAATACCACCTCGCAATTAAAGTGTAACTGTCATTCTTTTTTAAATTTTTGTAATGTATCAGGGAAGTGATACTGACCATTTTTGTAATATACTAATACATAAAGGGAATCAACAAGGTAAAAGAAGAGAGAATATTTAAAAGAAGAAAAACTGCTACAAGAGGACATAGTTATAAATTAGAGGGGCAAAGGTTTAAAAGTAATATCAGGAAGTATTACTTTACTGAGAGAGTAGTGGATGCATGGAATAGCCTTCCTGCAGAAGTGGTAGCTGCAGATACAGTGGAGGAGTTTAAGCATGCATGGGATAGGCATAAGGCCATCCTTCATATAAGATAGGGCCGGGGCTATTCATAGTATTCAGTATATTGGGCAGACTAGATGGGCCAAATGGTTCTTATCTGCCGACACATTCTATGTTTCTATTACTGAAATCGTACATTTGTATTAGAAAAAAAGCTCTAAAGTGGGCCGTTTTGAGCCTTAGCAACGCTCCTCTGTCTTCTGTTTACATAACAGTGGAGACCTGCTCAACACTGACTGTGTTATGTAAATAGAAGACAGAGGAGCGTTGTTAAGGCTCAAAATGGGCCACTTTAGAGCTATTTTTCTAATACAAATGTACGATTTCAGTAATGAAAGTATATTACAAAAATGGTCAGTATCGCTACCACTACACATTACAAAAAGAAAAAAAAGAATGACCGTTACACTTTAAATATCAAGGAAAGATATCTCCATAGCATGGCTGAAAATCTGATGTTATCATTGTTGGTATTAGGGAGCAAGCACACAAACGTATTCTTTGTCTGAATATGATCCGCATCTTTTGTGGGTCAGATGTGGACCCATTCACTTCAATATCGTAACTTCGTATGTCCGTTCCGTGGCATCTGCAAAAATATAGAACATGTCCTATTCTTGTCTGCATTACGGACAAGGATAGGACTGTTTTATTATGGCCCGGATGGTCCTTTCCATCTGGTATCCGTGTTTTGCAGATCCGCAATTTGCAGACCGCAAAACAGGCAATGGTCGTGTGCATGAGCCCTTAATGTTTGAAACAAATGCTAGCACAGACTCCTTTGAACTGCCCCAGATAACCAGCATATTAATACTAACAACTACAACATCAGATTCACTGGTCAGAGCCAGGCTACGGAGAGGAATAGCACAACATTGAGTTATAAGGCAAGATGCGTCACAATTGTTAAGACGTGTGAAATACAAGTAGTTACTAGAACAGACAGATCAGGAGAGGTGACAGCTCATGTACATTTCTAGTGAATTAGAATTTCATAGCGCTCCCACATACTCCACCCAGAGATCCAGAACACACCACATACTGCACAGGAAACAGGTTCCGCCACAACAGATACCATATATATTAAGCAGAATTGCGAAATATACCGTGGATATAAAAAGTCTACACACCCCTGTTAAAATGTCAGGTTTCTGTGATGTAAAAAAATGAGACAAAGATAAATAATTTCAGAACTTTTTCCACCTTTTTAATGTGACCTATAAACTGTACCACTCAATTGAAAAACAAACTGAAATCTTTTAAAGTGGAGGAAAGAAAACAAAACAAAAACTAAAATAATGTGGTTGCATAAGTGTGCACACCCTCTTATAACTGGGGATGTAACTGTGTTCAGAATTAAGCAATCACATTCAAAATCATGGTAAATAGTAGTCAGCATACACCTGCCATCATTTAAAGTGCCTCTGATTTACCCCAAATAAAGTTCAGCTGCTCTAGTTGTTTTTTCCTGAAATTTTCTTAGTCGTCACCCACAGCAAAAGCCATGGTCCACAGAGAGCTTCCAAAGCATCAGAGGGATCTCATTGTTAAGAGGTATCAGTCAGAATGGTACAAATGAATTTCCAAGGCATTAGATATACCATGGAACATAGTGAAGACAGTCATCATCAAGTGGAGAACCAAGAACTGGACGTCCCTCCAAAATTGATGAAAAGACGAGAAGAAAACTAGTCTGGGGAGGCGACCAAGAGGCCTACAGCAACATTAAAGGAGCTGCAAGAATATCTGGCAAGTACTGGCTGTGTGGTAAATGTGACAACAATCTCCTGTATTCTTCATATGTCTGGGCTATGGGGAAGAGTGGCAAGACGAAAGCCTTTTCTTACGAAGAAAAACATCCAAGCCAGGCTACATTTTGCAAAAACACATCTGAAATCTCCCAAAAGCATGTGGGAAAAGGTCTTATGGTCTGATGAAACAAAGATTGAACTTTTTGGCCATAATTCCAAAAGATATGTTTGGTGCAAAAACAACACTGCACATCACCAAAAGAACACTATACCCACAGTGAAGCTTGGTGGTGGCACCATCATGCTTTGGGGCAGTTTTTCTTCAGCTGGAACTGGGGCCTTAGTTAAGCTAGAGGGAATTATCAACAGTTCCAAATACCAGTCAATATTGGTACAAAACCTTCAGGCTTCTGCTAGAAAGCTGAACATGAAGAGGAACTTCATCTTTCAGCATGACAACGACCCAAAGCATACATCCAAATCAACAATGGAATGGCTTCACCAGAAGAATATTAAAGTTTTGGAATGGCCCAGACCTGAATCCGATTGAAAATCTGTGGGGTGATCTAAAGAGGGCTGTGCACAAGAGATGCCCTCGCAATCTGACAGTTTTGGAGTGTTTTTGCAAAAAAGAGTGGGCAAAATGTGCCATGCTGATAGACTCATACCCAAAAAGACTGAGTGCTGTAATAAAATCAAAAAGTGTTTCAACAAAGTATGAGTTTAAGGGTGTGCACACTTATGCAACCATATTATTTTATTTTTATATTTTTTCTTCCCTCTACCTAAAAGATTTCAGTCTGTTTTTCAATTGAGTTGTACAGTTTATAGGTCACATTAAATGTGGAAAAAGTTCTATAATGATTTATCACAGAAACCTGACATTTTAACAGGGGTGTGTAGACTTTTTATATCCACTGTATATACAACGAGAGAATGGAACATGCCACAGGTTACCAGGCAGAGGGTCCCTGTAAGATCATCCGATGTTATACATATATATTTACTACTGACAATCAGAGACTGATAGACTTTATAAGTCTCTGTGATTATGGATCTGTATTGTATGATGCATTTGATACATGGTGGAATATTCCTTTTATACACTCCTCTGGGTAAAACTTGACAAATGGTGAAGAACAATACAATACAAAAATATCACCTTATTAGGGATGAAGCCCTTTTCAGACGAACGTAAGGGCTCCGTGCCCGTATTGCGGACCTCTGCGGATGTGGACCCGTTGAGTTGAATGGGTCCACAATCCGCAAGATACAGGGAAATATAGGACATATTCTAGCTTTTGTGAAACGGGGGCACTTTGAGGCCAAGTTTTACCCCAGAATTGAGGTGCAATTTTGCACAAAACAATGCATCTTAGGCTACAATCATTTTCTGCGAAGCTCCACCACTTTCAGCAATACCTCCTTTTAAAGGGAGTCTGTCACCACATTTGAGCATATTAGACTGATCAAATAGCGTTATATGTGCCACCGAGAACTTAAAAACGGTACCTTTGTTGGAGTTTTCTTTCAGCCAAAAATGAACTTTTAAGATTCTGTAAATGCGCCCTCTCAAGTGCCCAGGGCGGCGTCTCAATCGTCTCCTTTTCCACTGCGCCCGCTACGAATTTTACCGCGCAGCCGCAGTGGAAAAGGAGAGGAGGAGAGTAAACAGGCGGGCAGAGGGACACGGAGGGCAGGGTTATGAGCCGTTGAGGAGGTGCTGCCTGGGGCTCGGACGATTGAGAAGCCACCCTGGGCACTTGAGAGGGCGCATTTACAGAATCTTAAAAGTTCATTTTTGGCTGAAAGAAAACTCCATTAGATACAACAAAGGTACAGTTTTTAAGTTCTCGGTGGCACATATAACGCTATTTGATCAGTCTAATATGCTCAAATGTGGTGACAGACTCCCTTTAAAGTAAGTAAAAAAGTGTTCAAACCCTATTTGTGCCAATTTTTAGACAGATTTTATAAATGAGCTATTATAAATACAAACAATGACAGACGTGAACAGAGCCTTATAGGGGTTGTTCTATTAGAACATTTTATCCCCTATCAACAGGATAGGGATAAGTGGGATAGGGATAAGTGTCTTAACAGCGGGGTCCGACCACTTGGCCCCTACCAGTCATGAGAAGGGGAGCCCATGCTCCTTGTTTGAGTGGAGCAGTAGACACACATGCGGCCATCTCCAGCAGCCCCTTAGAACGGAATGGAGGTAAAGCACACATGCATGACAACTGCTCCATTCAAATGGCAGAGCACAGGCCCCTGTTCCAGTGATTGGTGGTGGCCCCAAGCAGACACCAAAAAATATGTATGGCAGCACACCGTTATACATGCGAACACTAGAACTTGAGATTAGGGATTATTTTGGATTACAGTGGTAATATACCTACCGTACATGAAAAATGGAAACTCTTCATGCACATTTTTGATCAAACGTGTGTCAGGCCCATCTACCAACATCAAAATGGCTTCTGCAGATGGGTACCTAACACTAACAGAACTGCCTCTCCTGGGCCTAACCTACACCTACAATGTTCAGGGAAGTGTAGGAACCAGCTATATTTATACTCTGCTTAGAAAGCCTTGGCATATGGGCAGGGAGTGCTCAATCTAAAGGAGGGAGCTATCCTCCAAACACAGCGCAAGAAAATTTAGACTAGCACTAGACTAGTCATAGGTAAGGCTGTAAGGCTAACATGCAGAAAGCAAAAAAAATATCATTGTACTGAAATGAACTGAACTGAACATTGTAGGTGTAGGTTAGGCCCAGGAGAGGCAGTTCTGCTAGTGTTAGGTACCCATCTGCAGAAGCCACCCTGACATTAGTAGATGGGCCCGACACACATTTGATCAAAAATGAGAGTGCAGAGTTTCAATTTTTAATGTATAGTACCACTGTAATCTAAAATAATCCCTAATTCCTAGTTTATTTGTTTGCATGTATAACAGTGTGCTGCCATACATATTATTTGTTTGCATGTTACCTTTTTGGATGTGCACCTGTGACTTTGGAAATGATATTCAACATTTTCTTGCTGTGGTGGTGGCCCCAGCAATTGGAACCCTGACTATTACACACTTCACCCCTCTCTTATGGATACGGGATATGTTGTCTTAATGGGACAACCCCTTTTAACCTAATTAGCCCCATGAACCAGATTGCTAACTGATTGCCTTGTTTAACGTGCACATATGTTGTGATATGTATTCCTTTCTGTTTTGGTTTACAGGGTTGAAAGTTTACCTTTAAGTAGTGAGCCATTAGCTGCCAGGATCATTTGTTCAGCAATTGTCTTTGTCTTGGAATAATAGTCCAATTGCTGAAAATAAAAAACAAGTTATATAAATACACACAGTATGTGATGTACACTCACCTAAAGAATTATTAGGAACACCATACTAATACGGTGTTGGACCCCCTTTTGCCTTCAGAACTGCCTTAATTCTACGTGGCATTGATTCAACAAGGTGCTGATAGCATTCTTTTGAAATGTTGGCCCATATTGATAGGATAGCATCTTGCAGTTGATGGAGATTTGAGGGATGCACATCCAGGGCACGAAGCTCCCGTTCCACCACATCCCAAAGATGCTCTATGGGGTTGAGATCTGATGACTGTGGGGGCCATTTTAGTACAGTGAACTCATTGTCATGTTCAAGAAACCAATTTGAAATGATTCGAGCTTTGTGACATGGTGCATTATCCTGCTGGAAGTAGCCATCAGAGGATGGGTACATGGTGGTCATGAAGGGATGGACATGGTCAGAAACAATGCTCAGGTAGCCCGTGGCATTTAAACGATGGCCAATTGGCACTAAGGGGCCTAAAGTGTGCCCAGAAAACATCCCTTACACTATTACACCACCACCACCACCAGCCTGCACAGTGGTTACAAGGCATGATGGATACATGTTCTCATTCTGTTTACGCCAAATTCGGACTCTACCATTTGAATGTCTCAACAGAAATTGAGACTCATCAGACCAGGCAACATTTTTCCAGTCTTCAACAGTCCAATTTTGGTGAGCTCGTGCAAATTGTAGCCTCTTTTTCCTATTTGTAGTGGAGATGAGTGGTATCTGGTGGGGTCTTCTGCTGTTGTAGCCCATCCGCCTCAAGGTTGTGCGTGTTGTGGCTTCACAAATGCTTTGCTGCATACCTCGGTTGTAACGAGTGGTTATTTCAGTCAACGTTGCTCTTCTATCAGCTTGAATCAGTCGGCCCATTCTCCTCTGACCTCTAGCATCAACAAGGCATTTTCGCCCACAGGACTGCCGCATACTGGATGTTTTTCCCTTTTCACACCATTCTTTGTAAACCCTAGAAATGGTTGTGCGTGAAAATCCCAGTAACTGAGCAGATTGTGAAATACTCAGACCGGCCCGTCCGGCACCAACAACCATGCCACGCTCAAAATTGCTTAAATCACCTTTCTTTCCCATTCTGACATTCAGTTTGGAGTTCAGAAGATTGTCTTGACCAGGACCACATGCATTGAAGCAACTGCCATGTGATTGGTTGACTAGATAATCGCATTAATGAGAAATAGAACAGGTGTTCCTAATAATTCTTTCGGTGAGTGTATATGACATTATATTTATTGCAAATAAACTTATGTAAAGAATGGGATACTACATTGGTACCAACCCTAAGTATCATTATGACCAGCATTGCACAAGATATCAACAATACATACAGTATATACTACTACATTTTAGTCTTTGACCTATATTATAGGTACTATGGATATGACAGAACTTTGTGCACGAAGGCTATATGGCAAAGCATTAAAATTACAAACCATACAACCTACATTGCCTTGAAAAAGTATCCATGCCCCTTGACCTTTTCCCCTTTTTCTACATTACACCCACAAACTTAAAGAGGACCTTTCATTACAATAAAAAATCTAAACTAGGTATGCTGACATGGAGAGCGGCGCCCAGGGATCTCCCTGCACTTACTATTATCCCTGGGTGCCGCTCCATTCTCCCGGTATAGGCTCAGGTATCTTTAGATTTTCGGCTCAACTGGGAGAAGCCTGCTCTTGTTCTCCTGGGCGTCTCCTTCTCCCAGGCTGTAGCGCTGGCCAATCGCAGCGCTCAGCTCATAGCCTGAGAGTTTTTTTCCCCCAGGCTATGAGCTAAGTGCTGCGATTGGCCAGAACTCCAGCCTGGGAGAAGGAGACGCCCAGGAGAACAAGAAGAGCAGGCTCCTCCCAGTTGAGCCGAAAATCTGAAGATACCAGAGCCTATACCAGCAGAACGGAGTGGCGCCCAGGGATAATAGTAAGTGCAGGGAGATCCCTGGGCGCCGGTCTCCATGTCAGCATACTTAGTTTAGATTTTTTATTGTAATGAAAGGTTCTCTTTAAATGTATTTTATTGGGGTTTTATGTTAAAGGGGTTGTCCAGGTTCAGAGCTGAACCTGGACATCCCTCCATTTTCACCCCGGCAGCCCCCCTGACATGAGCATCGGAGCAGTTCATGCTCCGATGCTCTCCTTTGCCCTGCGCTAAATCGCGCAGGGCAAAGGCATTTTTCTGAGTTCCGGTGACGTACCGGGGCTCTCTATGGGGCTGACAGGAACCCCGGTGACGTCACCGGCACTGATGGGCGGGATTTGGCTCTGCCCTAGCCAGTAAAACGGCTAGGGCAGAGCTAAAGCCCGCCCCTCAGAGCCGGTGACGTCACCGAACACACTGCTGGGCGGAAGTTACCGCCCGGCAGTGTGTTATTGTAAACACAAGAGCCTGTGCCCTGCGCGATCTAGCGCAGGGCACGGGAGCGCATCGGAGCATGAGATGCTCCGATGCCAGGCTCAGGAGGGCTGCCGGGGTGAAAATAAGGGTATGTCCGGGTTCAGCTCTGAACCCGGACAACCCCTTTAAGTCTTTTGGGGTATGTCTCTACCAGCTTTGCACATCTAGAGGCTGAAATTTATGCCCATTCTTCTTTGCAAAATACCTCCAGCTCAGTCAGATTGGATGCATCTGTGAACAGTAATTTTCAAGTCTTGCCATAGATTCTCAATGGGATTTAGGTCTGGGCTTTTACTGGGCCATTCTAATACATAAATATGCTTTTCTCTAAACTTCGTTGTCTTGCTGGAAGGTGAACTCACGCCCCGGTCTCAGGTCTTTTGCAGCCTCTACCAGGTTTTCCTCCAAGATTGCGCTGTATTTAGTTCCATCCATCTTCCAATCAACTCTGACCAGCTTCCCTGTTCCTGCTGAAGCAAAGCATCCCCACAGCATGATGCTGCCAGCACCATGTTTCACGGTGGGGATGGTGTGTTCAGGGTGATATGCAGATCAGCTCCACCTGAGCAGTGGATCTCTGCAACTCCTCCAGAGTGACCATGGGCCTCTTGGCTGCTTCTCTAATTAGTGCTCTTCTTGCCTGGGC